>NC_134484.1:457368216-457650716 GCF_040206685.1 Ascaphus truei | reverse complement strand
TCTTAGTGGTCCAGCAGCAGAAGAGGACTCAGCTACATGAAGTCACTAACTCTGAACAAGATTCGCTTGGTTCATACACACTCAGCTCCAGCGAGGTATACAACTTGATACTACTGTAGCTGTGAGGGTGCTGTTAAACTGTGACCTTGTATACAAAATCAACAGGTCATACTATGTCTACACACTCCTTGTAACCTCCACTATGGGGTTGTCAGAAATAAACAATTTTAGAAGCCAGTGTTTTGTTAGGTGCAGGGGGATTTCAGTTTGTGTCTGTGACAAAAACACACTCACACAGAGACAGACACACACTCTCACAGAGACAGACAGACACTCACTCACACTCTCCCTGCCACAGTGTGCATTGAGAGTGGGCAGGGTACAGGAGGGCTCTGCCCCAAGCCCTTGCTCTTCCTCCTGCTCTGTGAGGATTAACCAACCCCCCTCTCACTGAGTGGCGGTGACTTGGCCTGTCAATCATCACCGCTGCTGGTCCCAACGTGCCAGACCTGTCTTTCATGTCGCTGGGGAGCACAGCGGTGATTAACAGGTCAGTCATCACTGTGCCCAGCACAGGCGCCAGGGGAAAACGTATAGGCCCCCGAGCGGTCAGGGATTCTCCCATCCCCGCCTCCAATAATTATATTTTAGAACCGAGAAAAAGGTCACAATCCATTATTATTAACCAACTCACGCGCTTACATTTTGTATGATAAAATATAGCACTTCATTAGGTGCACAAGGAATGGCCTTTAGATAAGGGGGTTCCCCCATGTGGTACAAACACAACTGGCTGTACAAAATGGCACCTATTCTCTATGCTGGGAAGCCATCTTTCCCTCGCTCGGGAAGAGCTCAGCTCAATTTGTTTGAATGGAGCAGACATCTTCACAAGCAATGGGGAAGACTGCCTCACGGCATACTCAATGTCTTGCAAAGTGCTACTTCCCATTCACACCCCTTTGTCAAACTTTCGAAGGCGTACAGTCTATATACAGCGAAGCAGCCGTTCCGGACGCTCCCAAACGAACATACCCATTAAAGCCAGTGGGGATTTTCATCCGGAAATGACATGAGTGGTCACTTCCAGGCGTAGAGTTTACCACTAAGCCTCAGGTCGCTGTGGGAGAGCGTTTCTTCTGCAAACGATTTGTAGTGAGGACATGTGAAATATCGGCATTTTCTAGGTTTTACAAACAGGGAAGGACCAAGAAAACGTTACTAGATCACATTACCACCTCTACTATGAGATGCACTGAATATAAACATATCAGAAATGGACGAGAAAGTGGCTCGTTGGCACGGACGGCGTTTGGCCCGTCACCTTATTCTCCCTGCAGTTACAGAGAAGCTGCTGTGGATGCAGTACGACTTTAGACATTTAAATGACGGGAATTTCACAGGGTTGTGAAAAGATGACCAGCGCTGTTTTGGCAGCTGATTCTCACAGGTACAAATGAGCAAGCGGACCTCAGTGACCAAGTATTGCTGTGCATCGGTTGCAGAGTAATATGCATGTTGTAGCATTGCTTGTTTTGACAATTTCTGCAATTTTGAAAAAAATGCCAAGTATTGCACTTGCATGTAGTGCGTATATTATAGGCGCTGATTGTCCAAACTGGATTACACCATTTCTTCTCTTATTTTCCCACCTTTTGTTCTCTCTTTTTCAACACATTTTTCTGAGTTATTCATTTTTTGTGTTCTTTTATTTCCCCCGTTTTTTACATTCAAAATAGACTGAGGAGCAGTCCCTTCCCTCCAGCAGCATGTAGTTTATCAGGGATAATCCACAACCGTCACCATGTATTATTTAAGTGTTTGTTTGAGCGATAGATTTATTTTTATGGTCTGTATCTCCGTGAATTTAACACCCTTGAGGAGGTCTTATCAATGATCTATAACATGGCATCACTACAGATGAAGCGCAATGTATTGCGTCCGGCACCGGGGCAAACTGTGTGACCGTCCCAGTGCCGGAGAATTATCACCATGTGGGGGAAGCTATGTGGACCCTCCACAGAAAGGTCGCGGCAGCACACTCCCCGGAGTTTCCGCGTTGTGCTTTTTCAGCCTCGGCTCCGGACACAGTAGTTGTGCTACACGTGTATCTCTCTGCTGCTAATATCTTTCCCTACGCATTTCACCATCCCACTGATCCTCCCATTGCCTTTTTACATTGTTAGATTGGCGTAAAGAAGATGTGGTGCCTATATTTAAAAAGGGAGCTAGATCACAACCGGGGAATTACAGACCTGTAAGCCTGACTTCAATAGAGGGGAAGCTACGTGCAGGTTTAATACGGGATAATATTCAGGAATACCTAAAGGAAAACAAAATTATTAGTAATAGTCAGCATGGATTTATGAAGGATAGATCTTGCCAAACTAACCTCATTTGTTTCTTTGAAGAGGCAAGTAGGAATTTAGACCAAGGTAATGCAATTGATGTTGTCTACTTAGATTTTGCAAAGGCTTTTGATACGGTTCCACACAAGAGGTTGGTGTACAAAATAAAGGAAATTGGACTCAGTAAAAATATATGCACCTTTATTGAAGGATAGACAACAGAGGGTTGTCATAAATGGAACATTTTCAGGTTGGGCTAAGGTCATGAGCGGAGTACCTCAGGGATCTTTACTGGAACCACTGCTTTTTAACTTGATATTAATGACGTTGAGGTTGGCATAGAGAGCAAAGTCTCCATCTTTGCTGATGACACTAAATTGTGTAAGGTAGTAGAATAAGAGCAGGATGTAATTTATCTCCAGAAGAACTTGGAGACACTGGAAACTTGGGCAGGTAAATGGCAGATGAGGTTTAATACAGACACATGTAAGATTATGCATTTGGGAATCAAGAATAAACAGGTGATTTACACATTAAATTGGGATATATTAGGGGAATCTTTGATGTAGAAGGATTTAGGAGTGCTTGTAGACAGCAGGCTTAGCAATAGTGCCCAAAGTCATGCAGTAGCTGTAAAGGCAAACAAGATTGTATCTTGCATTAAACGGGCAATGGATGGAAGGGAAGTAAACATAATTATGCCCCATTACAAAGCATCAGTAAGACCACACCTTGAATATGGAGTACAATTTTGGGCACCAATCCTAAGAAAAGACATTATGGAACCAGAGAGAGTGCAGAGAAGAGCAACCAAATTAATAAATGGGATGGATAATCTAACGTATGAGGAGAGGCTAGCTAAATTAGATGTACAGTATTTACATTAGAAAAGAGGCGTCTAAGCGGGGATATGATAACTATCTATATCTATAAGTCTCAAATAATGTTTGTGTGGGTATGTCTGCTGGACAGCTCATTGGCCTGCGGGCCAGGCAGGGAGGAGCCAGGCAGGGAGGAGAGACACACACACGCACACACTCCTCACACCGTGACCACGTGCTCCTCTGACCAACAACACACACACACACACACTGTTGAGGTTTGACCTTGCTTGGCCTCACTCTCCCCCGTCAGCCAGCAGCTCATCTTCCACACACCCCCACCCCCCTCTCCCGGTGCCCCTCACTCTCTGCCCCCCCACCTCACCCAAACCCGGACGCTCCGCAACACCCCCAGCCGCACCATCACCCTCACGTGCGCCGCCCTGCACCGGCTCCCGGACGGAGGGGAAGCGCGGCGCGGCCCTGCTGCTCAGCAGCAAACTCCAGGCTCCTTCCCCCTCGCTCCAAACAAGGAACGGAGGGGAAGCGCGGCGCGGGCCTCCTGCACTCACCCTCACCGGCTCCCGGACGGAGGGGAAGCGCGGCGCGGGCCTCCTTCACTCACCCTCACCGGCTCCCGGACGGAGGGGAAGCGCGGCGCGGGCCTCCTGCACTCACCCTCACCGGCTCCCGGACAGAGGGGAAGCGCGGCGCGGGCCTCCTGCACTCACCCTCACCGGCTCCCGGACGGAGGGGAAGCGCGGCGCGGCCCTCCTGCTCAGCAGCAAACTCCAGGCTCCTCCCCCCTCGCTCCCAACGAGGAATGGAGGGGAAGCGCGGCGCGGGCCTCCTGCCACTCTTGCCACTCTTGCCCCCCCGCCAACTTCCAGAGCCCACCTCCTGCCCCAGCCACATGCCACGGGGATATCGGTGCCAGGAGGGGAACCGTCTGCCGCCAGGAACCACCCCCCGGTCAAGGTAAGTCACCCACCGTCTCCCACCCACGCACTGTCACCCAGTTACCCACTGTCACCCAATCAAAGTCAACCACCCACCCACACACCCAAGACTCCAAGAATTGGCAATCGGATTACTCCCTGGATCAACATCCTTCCCATGTATACTTATTTGGTATATCCCTGTATACCTTTCCCATCTAAAATGATGTCCAACCTTTTTTTGAACAAATCTATTGTATCTGCCATCACAGTCTCCATGGGTAATGAATTCCACATTTTAACTGCCCTTACTGTAAAGAACCCTTTCCTTTGTTGCTGGTGAAATGTCCTTTCCTCCAAACTTAAGGGATGGCCCCGAGTCCTTTGTACTGCCAGTAGCTCCTTGTATTGTCCCTGAATATATTTGTATATAGTTATCATATGGAGTCAAGAAGGAATTTATTTTTCCCCTTATGAGATATCATTGGATGATATGACACTGGGGTTTTTTGTTTGCCTTCCTTTGGATCTGTAAGTACGGATATAGGATAAAGTATCTGTTG
Source organism: Ascaphus truei (assembly GCF_040206685.1). Taxonomy (NCBI): domain Eukaryota; kingdom Metazoa; phylum Chordata; class Amphibia; order Anura; family Ascaphidae; genus Ascaphus; species Ascaphus truei. The sequence goes on along the minus strand of NC_134484.1, from coordinate 457,646,046 downwards.
TCTTAATTTAGCATAGGTTGAACTTGATGGACGTACGTCTTTTTTCAACCTCATCTACTATGTAACTATGCAATTGCTGGCCTCCTTTAAAATCATATTAAGTAATAACTCCCAGACCCTTTCCTCAGTGGTGGTTGACATCATGATGCCATTGGTCTTGAATCCATGTGCCCATGGCAGGCCACCCAAGATTCACACCCACCGAACCAACCCACCCACCAGATTCACACCCACCCACCCAAGATTCACAACCCACCCAAGATTCACACCCCTCCACCCACCCAAACAAGATTCACACCCCTCCACCCACCCACCCAACCAAGATTCACACCCCCACCAAACAATTATTAGGGATTCACATCTCGGGCAACGCCGGGTCTCTCAGCTAGTATAAAATAACACAAGAAAACAAATAATCTACCAATCTGTTAGATTTGGTAAGCACAAGAGTTACTGGCAGGTTGACAACGCGTAGGGTGATACACCTGCTAAATAACCTCTGAGGGAACCCCGGGGCGGAGATCCGGCTGAGCTGTGAGCCCAAGTAACAGAATAGGAGTTGGACTAGGAGTGCACGTGAGTTTGATGTATTCCTGTATCGGAAGAAATCTGTCACATTTGGAACGAAGGGAAGTACTACAGTTGTGGGAAGGGGCGAGTCCCCGAAACGTTACCCCCTTGCTTATTTTTCTGTCCTTTGTTCCTGATAATCGCTATTTCTTTCTTTTGTAGCTTTGATTAAAGCAGCAAAACATGTGAAATCTTATATATTTTGTTTTTTAATAAATCACTTCTGTAGTATTAGATCAGGGGTGCGCAAACTGGAGGGGTGCGGGATTTTGTTGGGGGGGGGGGGCGCGGCATTTGTAGTTAAATGCTGGGGCTCCGAGCGAGGTCAATCTAGCAAAGGTCCCAAACATGAACTACTTCAATTTCTCTGCAAGCCAGAAATGTCGCGTCACTGGAAGTGTCCAGAGAAACTCCCTGGCGTGGAAGATCAGCGCTGCGGCTTAAATAGCTACAGTATAATCCCAGTAAAAAGCACATCATGCAGACTAGGAAAGAGTTGTACTGTACCAACACTGAATTCTAATAACCAGCCCTGTAACCGCGCCGTTTCCCCGTCTAGTAACCATGCAGGGAAAACCAGCAGTCAGCTAGTTAAATTCTGGGCAAACGACTGTGTGTCTGCTCCGGGACATGCGTAAAAAATATGTATAACTCAACATACCTTTCCTGGTATAATACATATGGACGGTTTCTTCTATATGTATTGTCTTATTCTCAAGCTTTATGGATTTTATAGTAAATATATAGTATTTTGCAAATGAGACATTGAATGCACCAATGAGGGTAATTGGATGGCATTGCTGTATTTGATGCCAATGATACAAATACAGTACGTGACAAATGCATTACTCTGATAGGAAAGGACATCTCATGGTATGTCCACAATCACCTCCACGGGTTTGTAAACCCGAAGGTAGTTTGTGTGCCACCAGAACCTCGCCGTTACGTGGCTGCTAAGGGAGACGTCTTCATTCGGAGTCTGCGCATCCACTTATAGTAGGTTGCACTGATTGGTCACATCTTGCCAGTTGGGAAGTGTCAGTACGAGGACTTAGGCTACGGCCCCAGTATTTACTGCGGCGCGTGCACAGATCAAAGCCGCGTTGTGCGGAAAAGGGGGAGCGATGGGAGGCGCGGGGTTGGGGGGCCACGGCCATGACATCAGCGCAGCAGAAAGCACAGCACACTCCTATTGGTCCACATGATCTGCCCTGCCATTGGTTGCCCCGCACACCACGTGATCGCGTCGTGGCAAGGAAAGACACAATTCGTGTCACCCTGCCAGAGGACGCGTCGTCGCACTTTGCGCGCCCACACACGACCACTGGGGCCTGCCCCGTAGAGGGCTGTGGTGTGTGGCGTGCACGCCGTAGCACGCCGGAGAGGCCACTGTGGACCTTGCCCTAGAAAGGCATTAATCTAATAAGAGATCATTAATGGGGATCTATCACAGTCTGTGCCCATTTCCTTCCCTTTGATGCAACCACAATAAATGTTTTTAACTTATCTCTGCATCCAAACAGACTTTCTTTGTCTTGATATATAAAACCCATAATACAGATGTAGTCTAGCTTATTGCAGCCTCATTATGGTTGGATATACTGCATTATAACACAATATTGTGCACTATGAAGGGTTGCAATAACCATCTGTATGCCACTTACAATATCACAAACCCAACAAATGAGCAATGAAGAGCCATTTATTTTGTTCTAACAACTATATTGGTGTTGTCCTGTCATACCTGTTTGCCAAATAGGACTAGGCCGGTCTCTTGGAGAGGACTTTCTTGCTTCGCTGAACATTTGGGCTTCCTCCAGGAACTCAATCTTTTTGCTGTACTGCATTTCCAAGACTGGGATAACCTCTGGCATCCTGGCTGACAGGAGTCTGTACGTTATGTCAGGCTTGCCGATAAACCTTTGCCGTACGCTAATATCGTACCCAGTGAGCACCTTAATGTCGTCCACGTCCTCCCTTTCGTACCGGTGAACTCGCTGGGAACTGTAGTCCATGATCTCCAGAGCAGAGACTAAGACGTACAGTTTTCCTGGCTTGAAGTCCGGTCCGTGGGAGAAGACTATCGGGATCATCGCTATGACTCCTTCCTTCCCATGTGGTTGAGAACATGAGCTTGGAGATGATTCCGTGGTCTTGACATCGGGCAAACTCTTCCAAGGCTTTCCACTGAATGGCCACCACGAAGGAGATTCAAGTACGGACAACATCCTATCACAAAACAGAATGACCAGGTTTCATTAACCAAGACAAGGCATACAACTAGAATTACAACACTGTCCCATGCCTACATGAATCCACAGCTTTGCATCAGATCTGCGTGTGCTGGTCTCCATGTTAGCATGTTGCGCTAGGAGGTGTTTGTGGCATTTTACATGCTCATTTAAAGGTTATGGTGTCTGTGCCAGTAAATTCCACCATGAATAAAGTGATTACCAGCAAGGCTGGGCTCGTCTGACAAGGATAAGCAAAAGGCTCTATTTGGCCAGTGGGCAGGAGGCTGGGGGGGGGGGAGTTAGGAGGCTGGGGGGGAGGGAAGGAGGCTGCGGGGAGGCAGGAGGCTCTGGGGGCCAGGAGGCTGCGGGAAGGCAGGAGGCTTGGGGGGGGGCCAGGAGGCTGCGGGGAGTCAGGAAGCAGCGGGGGGTGGGGGGGCAAGAAGCAGCGGGAGGGCAGGAGATTGTGGGGAGGAAGGAGGCTGGGGGGGAGGGACCAGGAGGCTTTGGGGAGGCTGGAGGCTGCGGAGAGGCAGGATGCAGCAGGGAGGCAGGGGGCTGCAGGGAGGCGGCAGGGAGGCAGGAGGCTGCGGGAGGCAGGAGGCTGGGGATTCGGGGAGAAAGGGGGCTGTGGGGAGGGGAGGCAGGAGGCAGAAGGCTGCGGGGAGGCAGAAGGCTGCGGGGAGGCAGAAGGCTGCGGGGAGGCAGGAGGCTGCGGGGAGGCAGGAGGCTGTGCGGGGAGACAGGAGGCTGTGCGGGGAGACAGGAGGCTGTACGGGGAGACAGGAGGCTGTACGGGGAGACAGGAGGCTGTGCGGAGAGACAGGAGGCTGTGGGGAGGTAGAAGGCTGCAGGAAAGCAGGAGGCTGTGCGGGGAGACAGGAGGCTGCGGTAGACAGGAGGCTGCGGGGAGACAGGAGGCTGCGAGGAGACAGGAGGCTGCAGGGAGCCATGAGGCTGCGAGGAGGCAGGAGGCTGCGGGGAGGCAGGAGGCTGCGGGGAGGCAGAAGGCTGCGGGGAGACAGGAGGTTGCGGGGAGGCTGCGGGGAGGCAGGAGGCTGCGAGGAGACAGGAGGCTGCGGGGAGACAGGAGGCTGCGGGGAGGCAGGAGGCTGCGGGGAGGCAGGAGGCAGCGGGGAGGCAGGAGGCTGCGGGGAGGCAGGAGGCAGCTGGGAGGCAGGAGGCTGCGGGGAGGCAGGAGGCTGCGGGGTGGCAGGAGACAGCGGGGAGACAGGAAGCTGCGGGGAGGCAGGAGGCAGCGGGGAGGCAGGAGGCTACGGGGAGACAGGAGGCTGCGGAGAAACAGGAGGCTGCGGGGAGGCAGGAGGCTGCGGGGAGGCAGGAGGCAGCGGGGAGGCAGGAGGCAGCGGGGAGGCAGGAGGCTGCAGGGAGGCAGGAGGCTGCGGGGAGACAGGAGGCTGCGGGGAGACAGGAGGCTGCGGGGAGACAGGAGGCTGCGGGGAGACAGGAGGCAGCGGGGTGGCAGGAGGCAGCGGGGTGGAAGGAGGCAGCGGGGAGGCAGGAGGCAGCGGGGTGGCAGGAGGCAGCGGGGAGGCAGGAGGCTGAGGGGTGGCAGGAGGCTGCGGGGAGGCAGGAGGCTGCGGGGAGGCAGGAGGCAGCGGCGAGGCAGGAGGCTGCGGGGAGGCAGGAGGCTGCGGGGTGGCAGGAGGCTGCAGGGAGGCAGGAGGCAGCGGGGAGGCAGGAGGCTGCGGGGAGGCAGGAGGCAGCGGGGAGGCAGGAGGCTGCGGGGAGGCAGGAGGCTGCGGGGAGGCAGGAGGCAGCGGGGAGGCAGGAGGCTGCGGGTGGCAGGAGCCTGCGGGGAGGCAGGAGGCAGCGGGGAGACAGGAGGCTGCGGGGAGACAGGAGGCTGCGGGGAGGCAGGAGGCAGCGGGGAGGCAGGAGGCTGCGGGGTGGCAGGAGGCAGCGGGGAGGCAGGAGGCTGCGGGGTGGCAGGAGGCTGCGGGGAGGCAGGAGGCTGCGGGGAGGCAGGAGGCTGCGGGGAGGCAGGAGGCTGCGGGGAGACAGGAGGCTGCAGGGAGGCAGGAGGCTGCGGGGAGGCAGGAGGCTGCGGGGAGACAGGAGGCTGCGGGGAGGCAGGAGGCAGCGGGGAGGCAGGAGGCAGCGGGGAGGCAGGAGGCTGCGGGGAGGCAGGAGGCAGCGGGGAGGCAGGAGGCAGCGGGGAGGCAGGAGGCTGCGGGGAGGCAGGAGGCAGCGGGGAGGCAGGAGGCTGCGGGGAGGCAGGAGGCTGCGGGGAGGCAGGAGGCAGCGGGGAGGCAGGAGGCAGCGGGGAGGCAGGAGGCTGGGGGGAGGCAGGAGGCTGCGGGGAGGCAGGAGGCAGCGGGGAGGCAGAAGGCTGCGGGGAGGCAGGAGGCTGCGGGGAGGCAGGAGGCTGCGGGGAGGCAGGAGGCAGCGGCGAGGCAGGAGGCTGCGGGGAGGCAGGAGGCTGCGGGGAGACAGGAGGCTGCGGGGAGGCAGGAGGCTGCGGGGAGGCAGGAGGCTGCGGGGAGACAGGAGGCTGCGCGGAGACAGGAGGCAGCGGGGAGGCAGGAGGCAGCGGGGAGGCAGGAGGCAGCGGGGAGGCAGGAGGCAGCGGGGAGGCAGGAGGCAGCGGGGAGGCAGAAGGCAGCGGGGAGGCAGAAGGCTGCTTTCCTTTCTCCCCTTTTTGTCCCCAAAGTGTTTGTTCTGCTTTTTGACACCGTTTTTCTGACCAACAAATTGAACAATGTTTCAAATACCAGAGAAAAGCCGGGAGAAGTTCCCCGGTAAGCGCATATTAATGGCGCAAATTTGTGACTGGTCTAGACTATTAGCATAACAGTCCGGGAGACACCAAAGATCAATGTGGGGTACCGCGCCCGACCCGGCGGCAACTGCCATTCGCGTTAACGTCTGTTACTGCACGGCCAGTCGCGGCATACCCCGCGGTGCACTCTGAGGACTCCCGGGTAAATGTTTCATTACAGACGGTCTCCTCTCTCTTTTTACTTTGCTGACAGTGATTGAAACGATGCTCACATCCTTTATACCTGGACCCAACTCCATCACAATAAAACGGGCGTTACAAATAATAACTATTATCCCGAGTACTTCACAATGACAGTATAGTGTGCGGTACGGAGCACATAGGAAAGTGACACACACAGTCCCTGCCCCGTGGAGCTTACAATCTATGTTTTGGGCGCCTGAGGCACAGGGAGATAAAGTGACTTGCCCTCGGTCACAAGGAGCCGACACCGGGGATTGAGCCAGGCTCCCCCGATTAAAAACCGAATGTCGTTGTTTACGGTCAGTGCCTTTTCTCCCTGAGCCTCTCCTTCAGGCGAGGGCCTCCCGCTTACTGTGACTCGATCTCGCCATCCTCCGCGATCGTGCTGAACCCTGAGCTCCTACTGTGACCTGTTATTTCTGAATAACAGGTAATGTACGAGAGGGGGGGGGGTCTCTCTCTCACTGGCACAGGTTAAAAGGCTATTGGGGATACCACAACAGAGCATTTTCTCCCGCGCCCCCCTCCACTTCTGCTGAGAGCTGTATCCTATATTACAGCACGAGGTTCTCCAAAGAAAATATTGACCTGATTTTTAATTTCTTCCTCCCTTGTAAAAGATGTCCAGCACAGCAGCTGCCTCGCGTTTAATACGGGACAGTGTATGTCTATGTTCCTACAAATAAACCCCTTCAGTGCCTGAGAAACACGCTGCCTGTTACAAGGCCGGGGCTGGCAATGTCTTTCTGGCACCGACATGGTAAAGCCAAATAATGAATCATTTCTATCCATCGGATTCGGCGTGTCATTTATTTGGCTGCGTGCTATGAACATCGGTCATTCCTGTGTAATAAGAGACGCGCTGCTCTGTTCCTGTTACACACTATTTGGTGACCCCAAGGGCCCCCCCGGTTTCTTTGAGAAATGGGCTCAATTAGAAACAAAAAAACACGTATCAATAGCATGAAACGCAGCCTAACGTGGCAGCTCTGCCGGCTGAGGACAAAAGATGCTCCATGTGACCTGCAAGGAGCTAACCATCCTACCCAAAGCATCGCAAGCCCACATACTGCCATCCTGTATATGCCAAGTATCACTGCACTACACAGGGGTGGGCACACATATAAAATACTTAGAAGCCAGCCCAAAAATATAGGCGCCAGTGCTGTGTTAGGCGCATGAGCACCAGCGCGCTCGCTCCCTGCTCGTCCACGATGTCACGGAGCTGGTTCGCCCTCATTGGGCGAACTGCTCACGTGACGCGCTTGCGAACGACAAATTCAAATTTGCTTGCTCTGCAACCAGCTATGCGCCAAGCATGCGCAGGTGCTCGCTCACACTGGCCACACACATTGCCGCAATGTGTGTCATAGCGGCCAGCGTGAGCGCGCCCACCCGCTCAGCGCCACCCTGGCTAAGGCCTTAGGCGGGGGGGAGTCGGCAGCCACGCCTCCCTGCGGCTCTGTGTCACACACACATATATATACACAGACCCACCTTAAGACACACTTGCTTAAAGAAGCATATGAATAGCAGTGTGGATATTCTGAACACATGATACATAAAGCTTGGCCCCCTGCAGACGCACTTACCAGAACTCCCTCCTCCTGTCTCTGTACGTTCTCCCTACCTACCAATTAGATTGTAAGCTCCTCGGGGCAGGGACTCCTCTTCCTTAATGTTATGTTTGTCTAAAGCACTTATCCCCATGACCTGTTATTTATATTATCTGTTATTTATTTGATTACCACATGTATTACTACTGTGAAGCGCTATGTACATTAATGGCGCTATATAAATAAAGACATACAATACAATACAAACACACACACTGTATGTTTCTGTATGAGAGTTTGTGTGACGGTATGAGACACTCTCTTATACAGACACACACACACTCACTCACTCTGTCTCATGCAGACATACACTATCTCTCAAACAGACATACAAACACTCACTCTGTCTCATGCAGACACACACTAATGCAAACACTCACACTCGCCTCTCACATACAGACACACACTCTCATACAGACACACACTATCTCTCAAACAGACATACAAACACTCACTCTGTCTCATGCAGACACACACTAATGCAAGCACACACACTCTCCTCTCACATACAGACACATACTCTCATACAGACACACACTCTCTCATACAGACACTCCTCTCTCATACAGACACTCCTCTCTCATACAGACACACACTCTCATACAGACACACACTCTCATACAGACTCGGACAACACTCTCTCATACAGACACAGACACACTCTCTCTCATACAGACACACACTCTCATACAGACTCAGACAACACTCTCTCATACAGACACAGACACACACTCTCTCATACAGACACAGACACTCCTCTCTCATACAGACACACTCTCTCATTCAGACACAGACACTCCTCTCTCATACAGACACTCCTCTCTCATACAGACACAGATACTCCTCTCATACAGACACACTCTCTCATACAGACACAGATACTCCTCTCTCATTCAGACACAGACACATACTCTCTCATTCAGACACAGACACTCCTCTCTCATACAGACACACACTCTCTCATACAGACACAGACACTCCTCCCCATCCAACATTGTGCATTGAGAGCAGGGAGAGCACTAACAAGCTCCGCCCCCAGCTGTCAATTAGCTCCACCCCCAACTCAGAGCTGATGCCCCCAGCTCTCCCCCTCCCTCACGGAGCTGATGCCCCAAGCTCTCCCCCTCCCTCACAGAGCTGATGCCCCCAGCTCTCCCCCTCCCTCACGGAGCTGATGCCCCCAGCTCTCCCCCTCCCTCACAGAGCTGATGCCCCCTGCTCTCCCCCTCCCTCACGGAGCTGATGCCCCCAGCTCTCCCCCTCCCTCACGGAGCTGATGCCCCCTGCTCTCCCCCTCCCTCACAGAGCTGATGCCCCCAGCTCTCCCCCTCCCTCACAGAGCTGATGCCCCCTGCTCTCCCCCTCCCTCACAGAGCTGATGCCCCCTGCTCTCCCCCTCCCTCACGGAGCTGATGCCCCCAGCTCTCCCCCTCCCTCACAGAGCTGATGCCCCCTGCTCTCCCCCTCCCTCACAGTGCTGATGCCCCCTGCTCTCCCCCTCCCTCACAGAGCTGATGCCCCCAGCTCTCCCCCTCCCTCACTGAGCTGATGCCCCCAGCTCTCCCCCTCCCTCACGGAGCTGATGCCCCCAGCTCTCCCCCTCCCTCACGGAGCTGATGCCCCCTGCTCTCCCCTCCCTCACGGAGCTGATGCCCCCAGCTCTCCCCCTCCCTCACAGAGCTGATGCCCCCAGCTCTCCCCCTCCCTCACGGAGCTGATGCCCCCAGCTCTCCCCCTCCCTCACTGAGCTGATGCCCCCTGCTCTCCCCCTCCCTCACGGAGCTGATGCCCCCAGCTCTCCCCCTCCCTCACGGAGCTGATGCCCCCAGCTCTCCCCCTCCCTCACGGAGCTGATGCCCCCTGCTCTCCCCCTCCCTCACGGAGCTGATGCCCCCTGCTCTTCCCCTCCCTCACAGAGCTGATGCCCCCTGCTCTCCCCCTCCCTCACGGAGCTGATGCCCCCTGCTCTCCCCCTCCCTCACGGAGCTGATGCCCCCAGCTCTCCCCCTCCCTCACAGAGCTGATGCCCCCTGCTCTCCCCCTCCCTCACAGAGCTGATGCCCCCAGCTCTCCCCCTCCCTCACGGAGCTGATGCCCCCAGCTCTCCCCCTCCCTCAGAGCTGATGCCCCCTTCTCTCCCCCTCCCTCACAGAGCTGATGCCCCCTTCTCTCCCCCTCCCTCACAGAGCTGATGCCCCCTGCTCTCCCCCTCCCTCACAGAGCTGATGCCCCCTGCTCTCCCCCTCCCTCACAGAGCTGATGCCCCCTGCTCTCCCCCTCCCTCACAGAGCTGATGCCCCCAGCCCTCCCCCTCCCTCACTGAGCTGATGCCCCCAGCTCTCCCCCTCCCTCACAGAGCTGATGCCCCCAGCTCTCCCCCTCCCTCACTGAGCTGATGCCCCCTGCTCTCCCCCTCCCTCACAGAGCTGATGCCCCCAGCTCTCCCCCTCCCTCACTGAGCTGATGCCCCCAGCTCTCCCCCTCCCTCACTGAGCTGATGCCCCCAGCTCTCCCCCTCCCTCACAGAACTGATGCCCCCAGCTCTCCCCCTCCCTCACTGAGCTGATGCCCCCTGCTCTCCCCCTCACTGAGCTGATGCCCCCAGCTCTCCCCCTCCCTCACTGAGCTGATGCCCCCTGCTCTCCACCTACCTCACAGAGCTGCGGGGGCAGGTGACATAACCTGTCAATCAGGTCACTCATTACTGCGCACAGCACAGGCGCCAGGGCGGACATTTTAGGCGGTTGCCCTGGATTGCTCCACTCCTGACTGCACAGTAATGCAAACACACGTCAGTGGCTATTCATTACCGCTTCCCAGCTGCTTAACCGGGGCCTAGAAGCCGAGCTGGATCAGCAAGACACACATCCTATCGCCTTCTATTGGATTTATTCTCTTTGCTGAAGCTGCTGACGCCTTTGGCTGCATGTTCTGTAGCCCAGTAATCACTTGATGATTTAAGAAAATGTACGTGAAGCTCGACCCTATATATAATCGAAGTGAAACAAACTATTTACCGCATAAAGCTACCCGAGTGCCGCTGGATTGCCAGGGTTACGAGCACATGATCGCTTGGGCTAGCGCTCCCGTCAGCTTCGAGATACTGTAACGCCAGATGGAAGTGGAGCTTCCGTTCCAATCGGGTTCCCGGTCAGCCCTGGGACGCCAAGAAGAAATGATATTCCCTGAGAGTCAGGGCGGCCCTGGGCGAATGTTAGGTAACACCGTAACGGCGTCCAAGTGACAACCTTATGCTTGGCAAAAACAGAAACATTATGGCAGGGGGGCACAATCCCACTCCTCAAGACCCCCCCTCCCAACAGGTCTGGTTTTCAGGATATTCCAACTTAAGCAGAGGTGGCTCAATCAGTGGCTCAGTTGGAGACAGAGCCACTGATTAAGCCATCTGTGCTGAAGCAAGGACAGATTGAGTCACCTGTGCTGAAGCAGGGATATCCTGAAATCAAAAGCTGTTGGGGAGGGGGGCGGTCTTGATGACTGGGTTTGAGCCCACCTGCCTTAAGAGACAAAGTGACCTGCCAATTCATCAAACTCCCATATCACTGCAATTTGACGCAATAATAACAAATCGGACGTATTCATTAGGAAATATATATGCATAACATTTGCATGGTCGGACGTCACTTTTGTCTGCACTTTTCACCCAATTTGCTGCAATACCGACCGGAAACTTTAAGAGTCGGAAAGCTCCCCTCCCTCAGGTAAGCGGACTTTTGCTAGAGAGGAGAGGGTGAGAGAGGGGAGAGGGAACGGAGAAAGGGAAGGACAGGGGAGAGCCCATTGACATATACCACGCAACAGATTAACCTACTGTATGCTCCACATCGTGAGATACCTGCGAACCAGGGGGTGGGAAACTCCTGTCCTCAAGGGCCACTCCTCAGGCTAAGTGCTAGGCTTTGTCCCCGCTGGCGCTGAGCGCGCTCATGCTTGGAGAGAGCGCCGGGTGCCCTTTACTTTTCACAAGCGCTCGCGGGGACGACGACAATGCAGGGGAAGCTGAGCGCGCTGGTAAGTATAAAAAAAATTGTTTATGTAAGCGCAGAGCGCCGGTGAGCGTGTGTGCACGCGCATATGCGCGCGCGCATCGCGTGAGCAGGGACTTGTGTATGTATATATATATATATATATATATATATATATGCAAGTCACCTCGCCAAGCGCCGCCCGCTCAGCGAGCTCAGCGCTAACGGGGACGCAGCCTTAGGGATTTCCCTGCTTCAGCACAGGTGGCTCAATCAGTGACAGGTGCCTCAGACACCAAAGTGGGACTGTAAGCTCTTCGGACAAGAACTCATTGCACGTGCACAGTTCTATGCACATTGCAAAACGCAATATAAGAAAAATATGAGTATTATTATAAATCAACACTAATGACAACCCGCGAGGACTTCTTTTGTCACATCACCTGTCTGTGGTAGCCATGTCCGATTCAATCTTGTTCAGTCCTCTCGTGATGTTCTCGAACTGCTCACCCTGGTGGTGAAGTACCCGGGATGTGTCCTCCATGCGTTTCTGGGACCCCGAGACCAGGCTGATAAGCTCCTTTCCCTTGGACGTCTTGGTAGGGGAAGCCAGTGATCCAGGAGTTGACAGCAACTGCTCTCTCCAGAAGTGCTCCAAGACCATGAACACAACGTCCCGGTTGGGGAGGAGAGAGCTGAACCAATGCTTGGCGTGCTCCTTTTCCAGCACAGTGATGGAGCTGAAGATGAAGCTGGAAGACTCCTTCTTGATTTCACAGATGCCGGACAGGTGGAAGCTGACCAGGAGCTCACCTGTCTTCTCAGCGATGAACCTCAGGGACTTCGAGGTCAGGCAAAGTCTGCCGGGAATCCATCGTCTCTCGCTTGTGAGGAAGTAGGAACATGGCCAGGTCTTGATACAAACGTCCCTGCTCATCGGCTCACTTCCCCCGGGGCTGGCTCCTGGGGAACCCGCAGTTCTTTTAATCTAAAAAGAAAACGGAAAGGTTATTCTGCGAAGAACTGATGAAGCCGGATGTATGGTGGTTTCAAGCTCTTATAGTGGAAGATTCCTCCTCAAACCAAAGTAAACTGATGCCATGACATGTTTAAGGGGTTACATCCAGGGACAGATTGGAGGTGAAATGTGGCCCGGGGCAATTCACTTACCTGTCGGAGCTCCTCCCGCGACGTCATACGACTGCGTGTTGCCATGTAACGTTGCATCACCATGGTGACGCAGTGTCAAATGACGCCACAATGTCGATGGAGGTGGGACGCTCCGGAAAAGGTAAGCCTTACAGAGGCCCCGCTCTCTATCCCCCGGCAATCAGTTTAATTGTTGTGGGGGAAGAGCGCGGGGCCTCTGCAACTGCCATGCATAGCACAGCACCGGCCCACAGCACGCCTGCGTGTGTGCTGTGATCCGGTGCTGCGGCCCGGTGCTGCGGCAAAGGCAGCACCTGCCCAGGAACCCGCTGGGAATGTGCCCAGTGTCCAGACAGCACAATCTGCCCCTGGTTACACCTGGGCAATTGATCCCTTTTTTTTTTTTTTTAAACCAAAATGTGACCCATATGTATTATTATTTTTTAATCATTTTTCAAGTGAGTTTGTAAACACGCTGAGCTGAGACTTGGGAGGAGTTTGCTTTCCTCTGGCTGCTCCCTTCTGTCTAATGTAACAATATGTTCAACAAGGGTTGACACAAAACAGTCCTGGCTCTCTGAGTACAGGGTGGGGGGGGAGGGTAAGGGTAAAGAAAACACTTGATTGACAAACACTCTCCCATTAGGAGGCCCTGAGAGATGCAATATGCCATTGATTTTCAGAGAAACAGAATTAGTCAAATCTTTGCTTATAGCAGTTTGATGTTTAATTAAGTCAATTAAACAGTTACATTTTGTACAAAATGTGGGGTGTTGGGTGGGCGGATACATGGGATTGGACATTTAAAAGCAGGTGTCAGTATTTTAGTGCCATTTTCCATGACCGAGATACTGACCACTGGAAAACAGGGTGCCCCTGATGGATCTAAAAAGCTATCAGAAACATAGGAATTCAGTTCAACGGTAGGGTATTTTGGTGTGACTGTGGCTTTACATGAAGACTATACCTTCAGAGAAAACATAGGAGGAAAGGAATCCGGTGCTACAGCATGTAACAAACTCCAGGGCACTTCCGGGTTAGAACAAAAACGTTATTGGACCTCACGAACACACAGCTACACCACAATCAACCCCCTCAACGCGTTTCACGCTCCAAGACGAAGCGCTGATTCTAGCGGGAAACGCGTTGAGGGGGTTGACTGTGGTGTAGCTGTGTGTTCGTGAGGACCAATAAAGTTTTTGTTCTAACCCGGAAGTGCCCTGGAGTTTGTTACATGCTGTAGCGCCGGATTCCTTTCCTCCTGTGCCAATTCTTCAGAAGGCTGCACGACCAGACATCGGAGATCAGAGGCGAGCAGGACCAGGTTTATAAGCCTACATAGGTAAGGTTTTTTCATTCCCGGCTTTGACTTTACTTTGGCCCATGCATACTCTCCAGCTCCACTCTATGTGACACACACTGACACCCAGTGTGCTTCTACCAAGCTGCCTGAGCGCAGGACAGATTTCTTTCACTTTAGAGAATACAGCCTGCATCTAAATATTTAAAAGCTTAAAAGAAGTCAGTGACGCATACAGATGCAGATGTTATTATCCCCATTTTTACCACACAAAGTAAGACAATAAATAGCAGGTGCGTCATCTCCCTAAACACTGTTTTCAATAGCACAACTGTTAAATAATGTGCCAGTGTTAACAGGCGCAATAATGTCCGCTACATCTGTAAGCTGCAGTGCAGCGTAATATATATATAAATATATATATCCTCTCTGATCTTTGGATTTCGGTGAAGAGGATTTCCTAAGAGGATCTGTCAGGGCTCTACCTTGATGTTTTTTAACCAATAAATGTTCTAATTGGTCACCACTTCCAGCGTAGTTTTTACGGGCTGAGGACCGGCTTTTCTGGTCTGGATTCTAAATCTGCCGATCTCCCTGCCTGGGAGCACGCCGTGCCGATCTCCCTGCCTGGGAGCACGCCGTGCCGATCTCCCTGCCTGGGAGCACGCCGCGCTGATCTCCCTGCCTGGGAGCACGCCCGCCGCGCCGATCTCCCTGCCTGGGAGCACGCCCGCCGCGCCGATCTCCCTGCCTGGGAGCCCGCCGCGCCGATCTCCCTGCCTGGGAGCACGCCGTGCTGATCTCCCTGCCTGGGAGCACGCCGTGCCGATCTCCCTGCCTGGGAGCACGCCGTGCCGATCTCCCTGCCTGGGAGCACGCCGTGCTGATCTCCCTGCCTGGGAGCACGCCGCGCTGATCTCCCTGCCTGGGAGCACGCCGCGCTGATCTCCCTGCCTGGGAGCACGCCGCGCTGATCTCCCTGCCTGGGAGCACGCCGTGCCGATCTCCCTGCCTGGGAGCACGCCGTGCCGATCTCCCTGCCTGGGAGCACGCCGTGCCGATCTCCCTGCCTGGGAGCACGCCGCGCCGATCTCCCTGCCTGGGAGCACGCCGCGCTGATCTCCCTGCCTGGGAGCACGCCGCGCCGATCTCCCTGCCTGGGAGCACGCCGTGCCGATCTCCCTGCCTGGGAGCACGCAGCGCCGATCTCCCTGCCTGGGAGCACGCAGCGCTGATCTCCCTGCCTGGGAGCACGCCGTGCCGATCTCCCTGCCTGGGAGCACGCCGTGCCGATCTCCCTGCCTGGGAGCACGCCGTGCCGATCTCCCTGCCTGGGAGCACGCCGTGCCGATCTCCCTGCCTGGGAGCACGCCGCGCCGATCTCCCTGCCTGCGAGCACGCCGTGCCGATCTCCCTGCCTGGGAGAACGCCGTGCCGATCTCCCTGCCTGGGAGCACGCCGTGCCGATCTCCCTGCCTGGGAGCCTGCTGTTCTCCCTGCCTGCGAGCACGCCGTGCCGATCTCCCTGCCTGGGGGCACGCCGCGCCGATCTCCCTGCCTGGGAGCACGCCGTGCCGATCTCCCTGCCTGGGAGCACGCCGCGCTGATCTCCCTGCCTGGGAGCACGCCGTGCCGATCTCCCTACCTGGGAGCACGCCGTGCTGATCTCCCTGCCTGGGAGCACGCCGCGCTGATCTCCCTGCCTGGGAGCACGCCGCGCTGATCTCCCTGCCTGGGAGCACGCCGTGCCGATCTCCCTGCCTGGGAGCACGCCGTGCCGATCTCCCTGCCTGCGAGCACGCCGCGCCGATCTCCCTGCCTGCGAGCACGCCGCGCCGATCTCCCTGCCTGGGAGCACGCCGTGCCGATCTCCCTGCCTGGGAGCACGCCGTGCCGATCTCCCTGCCTGGGAGCCTGCTGTTCTCCCTGCCTGCGAGCACGCCGTGCCGATCTCCCTGCCTGGGAGCACGCCGCGCCGATCTCCCTGCCTGGGAGCACGCCGTGCCGATCTCCCTGCCTGGGAGCACGCCGTGCCGATCTCCCTGCCTGGGAGCCTGCTGTTCTCCCTGCCTGCGAGCACGCCGTGCCGATCTCCCTGCCTGGGGGCACGCCGCGCCGATCTCCCTGCCTGCGAGCACGCCGCGCCGATCTCCCTGCCTGGGAGCACGCCGTGCCGATCTCCCTGCCTGGGAGCAGGCCGTGCTGATCTCCCTGCCTGGGAGCACGCCGCGCTGATCTCCCTGCCTGGGAGCACGCCGCGCTGATCTCCCTGCCTGGGAGCACGCCGTGCTGATCTCCCTGCCTGGGAGCACGCCGTGCCGATCTCCCTGCCTGGGAGCACGCCGTGCCGATCTCCCTGCCTGGGAGCACGCCGCGCCTATCTCCCTGCCTGGTAGCACGCCGTGCTGATCTCCCTGCCTGGGAGCACGCCGCGCCGATCTCCCTGCCTGGGAGCACGCCGTGCCGATCTCCCTGCCTGGGAGCACGCCGTGCTGATCTCCCTGCCTGGGAGCACGCCGCGCCGATCTCCCTGCCTGGGAGCACGCCGTGCCGATCTCCCTGCCTGGGAGCACGCCGTGCCGATCTCCCTGCCTGGGAGCCTGCTGTTCTCCCTGCCTGCGAGCAAGCCGCGCCGATCTCCCTGCCTGCGAGCACCGATCTCCCTGCCTGGGAGCACGCCGTGTCGATCTCCCTGCCTGGGAGCACGCCGTGCCGATCTCCCTACCTGGGAGCACGCCATGCTGATCTCCCTGCCTGGGAGCACGCCGTGCTGATCTCCCTGCCTGGGAGCACGCCATGCTGATCTCCCTGCCTGGGAGCACACCGTACTGATCTCCCTGCCTGGGAGCACGCCGTGCCGATCTCCCTGCCTGGGAGCACGCCGTGCCGATCTCCCTGCTTGGGAGCACACCGTGCCGATCTCCCTGCCTGGGAGCACGCCGTGCCGATCTCCCTGCCTGGGAGCACGCCGTGCTGATCTCCCTGCCTGGGAGCACGCCGTGCTGATCTCCTTGCCTGGGAGCACGCCGTGCTGATCTCCCTGCCTGGGAGCACGCCATGCTGAATTCCCTGCCTACGAGCACGCCGTGCCGATCTCCCTGCCTGGGAGCACGCCGTGCTGAATTCCCTGCCTACGAGCACGCCGTGCAGGAGCTGTCGTGTCCATGATCGTGAGTTTTTAAAACCTCATAGTGCTTTCCTGCAGCGCCAGTTGTTTATACCTATATGCTGCTCCCCTCCCGGTTCGGGTTGTTAACGTGCTGCGGACGGCACCGTGTAGCGGGGCATCAGCCATTACCTCCCTTCTCCGTGGCAATAGGGGTTCTTTTCTCACTGACTTTGTGTTTCACGAATTGATCAGACACTACTGTACATGCTTCCACATTTGAACGAACTATGAGGATTTCCCAAGCATACTTTCTCTAATACTACAGTGTTTTCGGATCTGTGGACTATCTTAGCCCACTTTCACTCACATATTAGACTCCACCCTGTATGCCACTTAAAAAGGGCCACTTTAAAGAAGGCCTGTTTACATGTACTGTAGGCTGTTGCCCCTGTATTAGGCTGCTCAGACACAGCTCAATTAGCACCCGAGGCACAGAATACACATTATTTGTCAGACAGTTCCCATACCCAAGTGTTAGCAGATGAATTTATGAAAATATGCACACAGCAAAAGGTGAAATGAAGAAAGGATTAAAGATGGCGTATCTATATATCACACATACTTTTACATCACTAACATTCAGGGACCATTTATCACCTAAAGTCATAAATCGCATACTGCACAGGGGGAAGGGATAGGTTTCAGTCACAGATACATTGCAGGATGCACTGTTTGTAAGTTAAACCTTTCTTGCTTCATTCATTGTAACACCGCCGTAGAGATCACTGTATCTCGAAAGCTCGCACAAATAAAAGCATTGAGTTAGCCACAGAACGGTATCTTCTATTTGTTTTTGATTACATTACACACACATATATATACACACACACACACACATTTTATATATATATATATATATATATTTTTATATATATATATATATATTATATATATCCACCTACAGTGTGAGTGTGATCTATAAGGAGGGAAGTGATTGTGAGTGTATACAGAGGGAGGGGCGAGTGAGTGTATACAGAGGGAGGGGCGAGTGAGTCTATACAAAGGGAGGTGTGAGTATAGAAGAAGGGAGGTGCGAGTGTATAAAGGGGGAATGTATGAGGGAGAGTGAGTGTGTGTATAAGGAGTGGGTGTATAAGGAGGGAGATGTGAGTGTGTGTATAAGGAGTGGGTGTATAAGGAGGGAGATGTGAGTGTATAAGGGGCAAGTGTGCGTGTATTCAGAGGGAGGAGTGAATGTATAAGGAGTGGGTGACTGTGAAAGGAATTAGTGTATAAGGAGTGAGTGTGTGTGTATAAGGGGTCAGTATATAAGGAATGAGTGTATAAGGGGTCAGTGTACAGTATAAGGAGTCAGTGTATAAGGGTATCAGAGTATAAGCAGTGAGTGTGTAAGGAGTGAGTGTGTAAGGGTCAGTGTATAAGGAGTGAGTGTGTAAGGGGTCAGTGTGTAAGGGGTCAGTGTATAAGGAGTGAGTGTGTAAGGGGTCAGTGTATAAGAAGTGAGTGTGTAAGGGGTCAGTGTTTAAGGGGTCAGTGTATAAGGAGTGAGTGTGTAAGGGGTCAGTGTATAAGGAGTGAGTGAGAGTGTATAAGGAGGGAGGTGTGAGTGTGAAAGGGATGAGTGTATACGGTGGGCGGTATATCGCGCGCACTGTATATACACCTGTGTCTTTATATACAGACTGATATACTGCCTCGCGCAGACGGTTTATATACCTGCGGTATACAGTCACTGTCAGATTGTCTCGGAGCTTCCTGTCACTCGCGGCTCCTGTGTCCGTGTGACGCGCCGTGTGCGCCGCAAACTGCTTCCGCCCGGGAACTGCGTGCAGGGGGGGACAGCACAGTGCGTGCAGGGGGGGGACAGCACAGAGTATATGTGAGGGATAGCACAGAAAGTGCAGGGGACGACAACACAGTGTGCAGGTGGGAACAGCACAGACAGTATACAGGGGGTGACTGCACAGAGAGTGTACGGGGGGGGGGCAGCACACAGTGTACAGGGGGGGGGGGGGGATAGCACAGAGAGTGTGCAGTGGGCAGAGCAGAGTGGGGGTTACAGTAAATCATAAATCTCCCAGTCACCCAGCCAGGCGGGACACAGGATATGCAGATCCATATACTGAGTCCTTTCTAAAGTGCCATACTTACATAGTATAAGGAAGGCCATACTGTACATTTGGCATAAGGGGCACAGAGTTATATAGAGGGATGTATACACTAATACTGAGAGGGTTATATACAGAGGCTCAGACCCCATTGGAAGCCCATTAACCTAAATAAGTGATACTGAAGCTAAAATGCCACTGACACACTAAGGGAGACTGGGCAGGGCTTATACACAGAGATAACCACACTTATCCGGTGCCTCTGGTTATCATGGACTCTAGATTATTGATGTCAGTACAATACCATTAAAATTACAGGGTTTTTTTTTATTCAGAACCCCCAAATTCTCATGGATTTTGGTCCTTTGGGTATTACTCATATCGAGTCATTAGGGAAAATAACACGGGGGAAATATAAAAGTCTAACATCGAATAGTAAGCAATGGAGTCCTCTGCAGCTTTGCAATAGTTTATTTTTCGGTGACATTATTTTGCTCAAACACTATATATTATATAACATACTTTATTAGATCAGCGATGCTGGTGACAGTCCCAGCATTCAAATTACTATATAATGATAGACGATCAGACTTGCTATGCCAGTTCGATTCTGACCCCAAATTCCATCTCACCTTGGAAGACGTTTTCTAGTTAATTACCCAAACGAGGACACGTTGGCTTTTAAAACGATGCTGGCATCAGGGAGAAAAAATCATGACTCGGAACATCTCATAGACGAAAAGAACGAGCCAAAGCTTCCGCCCTTCCATCCACACCCTGACATGGCACAGAGAGGCCGGCGTCACATCGACTTCATCGAGGACCCGGATTCGTTTTGTTACAGCACATTTTTTCACCGCCATCTGCTCGCCAACTCCCCGTGCCTTTTCTCTGCTAAGTTCACTCAGAGTTGGGGCAGCAGGAAGACCTGGGTTACTGCCGATAACAAGCCAAACTGGGACCATCTCCTGCGGACCTTTGGTAAGGACTGGCCACTGGACGCGCACTGTGCTGTTTGCATCGAGATCCAACACCGTTTGTTTAGTTACATTACTAACCAGACCAGGAGTGGCCAACTCCAGACCTCAATGGCCACCAACAAGTCAGGTTTTAAGGATATCCTTATTGAGCCACCTTTGCTGAAGCAGGGATATCCTCACTTATTCCCTCACCTGCTGTCTCTGCACGTCTCCCAACATACCACTTAGATTGTAAAGCTCCCCAGGGCAGGGATTTCCTTTCCTATTGTCGTACTTTGTTGCGCTTATTGTATAATTATTACCTGTACTGTATTGTCTTTGTAGAGTGCTGAGTACACTGTGGGGCGCTATACACATTCATACAATGACAATACAAAAACATCTGCCAAAAATAACTGGTGTCGGCTTTATGACACCTCAAAACAAATTGAAATTGTTGTGTTCAGAAGGAAATGACAGAAAAGTAAGTGACAGTACTACTAACTTACGCTAAGCGAGGGCGGTTACATGGCTTTAATGTCATTTGAAATCAATCAGCTTGGTAAATGCAGTAGGACTCTTTCCCTTTCCCTCAAGTTAAGCATACTGTATGGCTAAGATTATAGTAGGCGCGCGCCTGTTTCTCGAGCGATGGGTGCACTGAGTTGGAGGCGATTGGAGAGGCGTGGCGGACGCGTCACCAGGCTGGTTTGCCCTCATTGTCTGAACCGCTCACGTGACACGGCCGCCGCACGAAAAAAACAAAATGATTTGTCTTTTGAAAAATCTCACGCGCACTTGCTCTGCATCTCGCTCACGTGCACTATGAACGGCCCATATCAGCTGCTGTGCTTTGTTCGCGCAGCGCGCGAAATCGCACACGCCGTCGCGCTCACTATAATCGCGGCCTAAGAGTCCTGCACAATGTTTACTGTTCCTGGCGACGCCGTGCAGAAGAGCGGAGTGATGTTGGGCGGCTGTTGTTTCCATGTTGATCCCTCTGTCTCTCTATTTCAGGAGATGCGATCGTTCCTGTTGCAAACTGCGAAGTAAAGGAATATAACTCAAACCCCAAAGAACAGATCCCACTCCGGGAGTACATCAGTTACTGGAGAGGTTATACAGAGAACGGCTGTCAATCTCCAAAGGGATGTCTGTATCTGAAAGACTGGCATATGAAGAGGTACATGACTAAGGCGCTCATCTTATATATGTAACCCTGCCTGCGGGTTACATCGAGGTAGTTGTATATGGAATATCTGCATATATTTGCCTTGTCTCAGGGTGCTGGATTTGGTCGGGTGGGCAATGGAAAAGATGGACGCCAGGGTTTTTTTTTATAGTACAACTTCAATGTTCATGTTTCCGGGCTTTAGGAGCACTGCATGCGCATTTACAATAAGATTAACATGGTTGTACCTTGTTTCATGCATACTGTTGTCACTCTATACATAGTTCTTCCCTGGGTGCCTTCTTTTAACACTCCTGGGAGGTGCATACACTTGTTACTGATAGGAATACATGTGCTGGACTAGGCCCCGTCCCCTTGTTTCACATTATCCATGTGATCCTGCTATTTCTGGCACCTTTCTGAGATCCTGTCCTGTTCTGTATAGGTTATTCTTACACTCTTTTGCAGAAAGGTTACTGTTACTATTTCAGAAGCTGTACACTCTGAATATGGAGATTTGCTTGTAGGGCTGATATCCTAGATACTGATCTATGCAGCTCTCTGTGGTGTGTCTGCTTCCCTCTCTGGGACCTGCATATATCTGTTGTCCATGTTATAGGGATCCTAACTATTAAGGTACTGTCCCTAACTAAAACACAATAAACAGGAGTGTCTAATCTCTTCTTTACTTGGGAGGACTTTCCCCCAGCCTCCACTACCCGAGGCTACTACTCTCCTTTCCTTCTGGAACTTAACCTTCCAGAATATTCCCACTGACTCTTATACCCCCTGCCACGTAGTTCCATGTGTCATCACAGGGTGGAGCCCATCATCCACTGCTTACTATTAACTCCTTAGATTACATTACTAACCAATTCCAGGGGTGGGAGGTTACATAGCGCATGCGTGCATGGTGCACGTGTGTGTATCATGCAGGCCCAAACTATAAGACCAAGAATTACCAAACTTGAAAGGATTACCTTATGGATCAAAATAAGGCAAACTGTCATGGTTTGGATCCTCTCGAATACTCTAAAGGAGTGCTGCTAGGACCGTTCCATGTGGATATATTTTGCAAAGCTGTTTGTCTGTTTGCTATATATTTGGACACCTCTTAAAATATTGTAACCATTGTCTGTTTGGATACATTCTATTTTTAATTCTATGCATTATTACAATTTCTCTAAGCAAGTCAGCCACTGGGTGTTGTACCTGGTAGGCTATATATGTAACACGTTACATCATACTGGTGATGTCATAATGCACATAATGTAGCCTGGTGGCAGATAAGGTGAATCAGAGAGCTATAAAGTTTATAAACACACAGATAGCCAACAAGTTCTGAGAAACCCCAAACATTACCACATTTTGTGTGTGTGTGTGTGTGTGTGTGTGTGTGTGTGTGTGTGTGTGTGTGTGTGTGTGTGTGTGTGTGTGTGTGTGTGTGTGTGTGTGTGTGTGTGTGTCAAAAGGAGTGCTAGTAGGTGTGGCTAAATGTATACAACAAAAAACAAACAAAGATGCCCAAAGCTACTTCCAATGTGACAAAAATACACAGTGCAATACCTATATATTCTCTTGAAAAAGGGGTCATTTAGTTCAACCCTTTGGCCAAAGTGTCTTAAGCGTGCTGCCACTTCAAGGCATGACCGTTAGCAGGTCCTAAAACTACCTGAGTTAAAATTCTTATTTACCTGTATAATTAGGGGTAGAATGATCAGCATTGGATCTGTCGTAACCCAGCAAAATGAAACTGACCTGCCAACTTGGAATGTGGGGGGGGGGCGAGATTAAACCTTGGGGGAGGGAGGGGCCACTATAAAATTATGGAAATTATATATTATATATGGAAAATAAATACACAAACCCAGCGCTCCTCCCAAATTGACTTTTGTGAGATTTCTACATTTTACATTTTACACCCAAATCTTATAACAAACGAGACATTTAGTTGCATGTTTTGATCAAAACATTGGATAAACATCAAAACAATTGAAGCCTTCTTACTGCGCAAGGTAGTCTCCATTTCAGGGGGGTGCCTATCTTTTCCAGTTGAATAATCTATATTGCGAGGAGCACAGGATTCGTGTATGTGTTTTCCCTGAATCATTATAATAATAATAGCATGTTCTTGTATAGCGCTGCTAGTTTTACGTAGCTTTACAGAGACATTTTGCAGGCACAGGTCCCTGCCCAGTGGAGCTCACAATCTATGTTTTTGGTGCCTGAGGCACAGGGAGATAAAGTGACTTGCCCAAGGTCACAAGGAGCCGACACCGGGAATTGAACCAGGTTCAAACTCTCAGTGCCAGTCAGTGTCTTTACTCACTGAGCCGCTCTCTCTCCCTATTATGACACTGTTGACACAGTGACGTTGGCAGGTGTGGGATAGAGATGAAAGAATGTAGGATACTGTAGGAGACGAGTGCAGAGATATGACCAGGGAGACCTATATTGGGGAAAATAAACCTTGGCTTTTATTTAGCCGTATCTTCAAACAATACAGCTTTAAGGCAACATACACAAACAAACAGCCTATCCCTTTGTAAGGGCTAACTCACTCTCCCAGTCCCTATCTGCAGAGCTGGGAGGCTTTGCCGCTTACTAGCCTCTGACCCAAAGTCCAAAAGACGGGGTGGGGGGTGTGACAGGGCCTCTGGTGGGTTCCAGTAACCGCTGTGTCCTGGAATAGGGGCTGGTTCTCTGCGATTCTGTTCTGTCAGCAAACACCTTCCATGTGCTAGAGCGATCCCC
Organism: Ascaphus truei; assembly: GCF_040206685.1. Taxonomy (NCBI): domain Eukaryota; kingdom Metazoa; phylum Chordata; class Amphibia; order Anura; family Ascaphidae; genus Ascaphus; species Ascaphus truei. Next base: position 457,622,086 of record NC_134484.1, on the reverse strand, counting down.
TGCAGTTCAAGCAGGAGGCTTTTCTGTCTGAGCCAGATGGAGACTGTTTAATTGTCTGTGGTTGCAATTAACCAGCTCCCTGCTGGACTTATCAGGCCACTACAGGCTTTCTATTGAAGCCCTTTTAGACAGGGGTTAAGGCCCTGTCACAGATACATGGTTAGTACCACATGGTTATAGAGCAGGGGTGGACAACTCTAGTTCTCGAGCCAATTGTACTGAAGCAGGGATATCCTGAAAACCTGACCTATTGGTGGCCTTTGAGGACTGGAGTTGCCCACCCCTGCTGTAGAGAGAGCATACTGGATCCGTAACAGCTGAGACCAGATTCTGCTTTGAGCTGTGTGTTCTGCAGGTGCTGGGAATATATTACAAATCTGCAACGGTTAAATCACTGGGGTAACATTTTGTAAGGCTTTATACTTCATCCTCTGGGAAGCCCCAGATAGCCAAAATATTTAACTTTTTCGTTTTCCCAGTAAAATTAATAAAAAAAATCACGATGGTCACCAATAGAAATCGCCGCGGGAATGGGGCTATGCTGTTCTGAGTCTTAATAGAAAGAGAAACGAGGGGGCAAGGCGCCCGAGGTCAGGGTAAAGCTGTTTTTAAAAAAAATGTTGACTACAAGAGACCTCCCCCGTCTGATCAGATACAGACTTAAAAATGAGGGTGTTTCTGGGTTGATTTCAGCTCCGGGGATCCTCTTCTTCCTGAGATACTTACTTTGGAAGTGGTGCCGGTAGCAGCTCTGCCTGGGCTGTGTGGGGTTCTTGTAATGGCGGCTTAAAAGTCCCTTTTCCTGCAGGCCATTAGCTCCCCATCTTTACAAACTCACTTTAAACAATTATTTGAAAATACTTCTAGGTGTCAGATTTGGGAAGAAAGGGCATAAATCACCCAGATGTCCGCCCTTAAACATGTCACTGACATTGGTTCATTTTTGACCTAGGTAGGATTGCCCTCCTGGGGGGCAGCGGCTCAGTGAGTAAAGACTATAAAACAATGACACTGAGTTTGAATCAGGGGAACCTGGTTCAGTTCCTGGTGTCATCTCCTTGGGCAAGTCACTTTATCTCCCTCTGGCACCAAAATCATAGATTGTAAGCTCACCAGGGCAACAATATATGCTGTATATGTGAAGGGGGAGGTATACCAAGTGTGGCGCTCATATATATAGTGTTACTTAAAGCAGACCTGTGAAACACATAATATAATAAATAAATAGTGATACTTATACAAACGGCGGATGCAGCTATAACCCGGTGTAGGATTGCTTTCTCAATCCTTGTGGCAAGTGGAGAAGGGGGTCATCGGGAAGCGCATACCATGTTAAAACAAAAAGACAAATGCTTATAGTGCAATAATGTAAAGTCAATACTGTGATATTAAACTGCTAGCTTGAATGAATGTACAGAATACTCACAAACGTGAGATAGATACTGGCACATAAAGGTATCTTTAAGGGGTGGCTGTAATCCGTGCAAACGGGGTATCACCAGACCGGTAGTCTCCAAACAGGACCTTAATGCAAGACGATACTGGACATAGTGTAGACTGTATAACACATTTAATACGAGATAAAAACAAATCCAATCAACTCACATGATGTGTGTAATAAAAAAGCATTTAGATCACGCATGGATCTCTGCAACCACTGCAACCGGATGGGACTTCTCTTGGGTTTCCCTCTGTGCTAGCGTGCGTTCCACGAATGCGTGTCACCGGCAGCCGGAAGTGACGACATCCGCTTCCAGAGGTTCCGGTTGGGGCGAACAGCGTCACTCTACGCGTTTCACCTTTCGGTTTCTTCTGAAGATTACATGGGCACATTCTTTTTCTTGGGTCACATTAGATGTGACCTCGTTATACACTATTATCAATCACACACTAGGTACCAAAGCCATTAGTTATTATTTAAATCACTCTAATATTCACCTGGCACAAAGCACTTTTATTCTTGATTCAATTATATTTCTGTTACAGCACAATTATTTTCTATTTAATAACACTTATTATCTACAAACACGTGGTACGGCTATGGGGACATCCTTTGCACCCTCATACGCCAATTTATTTATGGGTTTTTGGGAATCCACTTATATTTTTGGTGATGCTAATCCCTTTAGACAGCACATATTTTTCTATCGTCGCTATATAGACGACTTGTTAATTATTTGGTCCGGTAATAATTCCACACTACATGAGTTTTTTGTATATCTGAACAATAATTTGTTTAACCTCAAATTTACATCTAAAACACATCCAACTGAGATGGATTTTCTGGATCTGCACCTCTATATAGATGCGGATCTTAGAATTCAAACCAAAATGTATAGAAAAGAGAACTCCAGAAATTCCCTGCTCAGGGCCAACAGTGCACACCCACGGCCACTTATTAGAGGCATTCCTAAGGGTCAATTTCTCAGGCTTCGGAGACTCTGTTCAACAGATCAAGCGTTTCGTACTCAGGCAGAAGAACTATCCGACAGGTTCAAGCTCAGGGGTTATAGAGAGACAGACATACAAAGTGCGTACAATTATGCACTACACACAGATAGGACTACACTTCTCAAACAGACTAAGTCCAAGAAAACAAAAAATGACTATCAAGGCAACAAACCCACTGAAGATTCCCCTTTATTCATTACAACCTTCTCTAGACAGGCACAACAAATCCGCACTATTCTAACCAAACATTGGGGAGTGTTAAAACTCGACAAAGATTTGGATAGAGTGATTCAGGATCATCCTAGAATGGTCTTTAGAAGGGCCAAAACAATTGGCAATAAGATCTCACCGAGTCTTTTTGATCCAAATAAAGAAAGGAATAAACCTAAGACTAAAGGCTTCTTCAGATGTGGTACTTGCAACATGTGTAAGTACGCCTCCCCCATGAAAAATACAAAAAACATACATACAAAAAAGAACCACAGTTTGTGCTCATTTATGACGTGTAATACAAAATACGTAGTATATGTACTTAAATGTAACTGCGGTAGCTCATATGTGGGCAGGACAATTAGGCCACTTAGAGAAGGAATCTCAGAACACATTAGAACGATAAAAAATAGAGATGAAAGATATCCTGTAGCACGTCACTTTTCTACATGTCAGCAAGGGTCCATTCAGAACTTTACCTTCAGTGCGAGTGAGCACATTCGTCCCAATACACGAGGAGGGGACAGAGAGTCTCTTCTCAACCAAAGGGAGATGTACTGGATTTATGCCCTTGGGACATTGGCACCCAGGGGCATGAATCTAGATTGGGAACTTAAGCATTTCCTCGCATAAGCATCATATTCAGACATTCAAATGTTATATAGAGCGATTTTACAATTATTGATTATTTAATCAATGTCTATGTACATATAATAAATTGATGGTCTAGAGGTTTCTTAACAACCACCTTAATGTACAATATCGAATATATTTACAATGTTATATTGTCATGTAGGTTATTCAATTTTCATGTAGAAGTTACTTACATCTCCCTTTCGGTAGATTTACCTACACCCATCACCTTGTGAGCGAGGTTTATATTTTGTGTTTCCCCCCCCCCCCTCCCTCTCCTTTCCCCCGTTTAATATCACAGTATTGACTTTACATTATTGCACTATAAGCATTTGTCTTTTTGTTTTAACATGGTATGCGCTTCCCGATGACCGCCTTCTCAACAATATATGCTGCTTACTGCTCACTATACTGTAATTGTGAAACGCTATATGGGAAAAAAGTTGTTATTATTATTATTAACAATAGGATTCTCCCACACACATCCAGCATTAAAAAGGTAATTTACTGTGTGTGTGAGCGCAGCCCTATATGTATATTCCTGTATGTTCAGCTCTATATGTACAGTCCTATATGTACAGTCCGCTGATATAAAGAATAAGATCTTATTTGACTCTCTCCGGTTTCCATTGTCTCTCCTCTCCTAGAGATTTCCCCAATCAGGACGTGTATAAAACCCCAGAGTACTTTTCTTCCGACTGGTTAAATGAATATTGGGACGCCATTGCTGGAGACGATTACCGCTTTGTCTACATGGGACCCAAAGGCACATGGTATGATTACCTGAGCATGTATTGGTGTTGTATGTGCCAGCAAATGAATGATATTGTGTGTGTTTATGGAAATACTGCTTGATGGCCAGAGTAGTGGAGGCAGTGAATTGTAGCTCAGTTAGAGGCGGGAGAGGTTGTTACAGTAAAGAAGTTTTAAAAGTAGAGTTGACAATTGGATACTGTGTGAGTGTGAATAAATGTGACATGATTGCACTTCTATGGTGCAAAATGAGGATATATATATATAGATCCCTATATATTGACTTTCCTCCTTTTTGCAATATTATATATTCAATGGGTAGGAAATGGCTACTTAAAAATACTCTCTGACGAAGCGCTGTAATAGCCTGAAACGCGTTGGAGCATTTTTCTGCTTTATCTCCATGTTGTCACCCCATTAATAAAGCATTTTTTAATTAGATTTGCTTAGCCCCAGTTACTTGCTGCGCATTTTTTCCAAGTTTGGATTCCATTTCTACTTAAAAATAATACATTAAAAAAAAATTAGTACTGTAAACACACTTAAATGATGAACCAAGAGAGTGAAAAACAAGGTGAAAATAAAGAAAAGTCCAATCATTCTGAAAAAATGATCATGAAATTAATAATGTGTATGGAAGTGCAAAAAGATGGGGACTTCTGGCAGCTTTCTTGAGGATACACCAAATCCAAGGAACACGTCTAAAAAAGAGAAAGAGAAAGCGCTCTCTCCATGGTGTAATTAACATTCTAAAAAAGGGTTTAATGGAGCTAGAAAGTGGTACGATATGTACTCACATCAATAAAAATGATAAAGGACATTGGAGAGGACAATATTCACCACCCTGGAGTCAGGATCACGCTGTCCGCTAAGGGAGTCCCAGGTAGACGTGAGCTGTATGTCCCAGTGATTGGTCTGTGGAAATCAGCAGGCAGCCTGGCAACAGATGGCTAATGCTGGACAGGAGAGGAAACAGCTGATTACAGGTGGATCCCCCAGTGTAGCATTAAGGGCAACAATAGCAATATTCTGAAATCCGTCCCACAGTGATAACATCACTTGTGTCAAATGACGTTCGCCCTACGTGTTCTTTTAGATATATACTATTTGACATATTTAATATTCTGTACTAACGTGTGTGTGTGTGTGTGTGTGTGTGTGTGTGTGTGTGTGTGTGTGTGTGTGTGTGTGTGTGTGTGTGTGTGTGTGTGTATACAGTGTTCGACAAACCTATACATTTGCTCGCCCTGGGCGAGTGGATTTAACCCCCGGGCGAGTAAATATTGGCCCAAGCAGCACACGTTTGGTACTAGGTGGCGAGTAGATTTTTTTGTGTGGCGAGTAGATTTTTTGGTGATTTGTCAACCACTGTATATATATATATATATATATTTTGTGTGTTTTATATATATATTCATGTAGAGGTATCAGTACCGTGTTAGCCGAGCTTCAATAATCAAAAAATAAATAGATGATACCGTTCTGTGGCTAACGAAATGCTTTGATTTGTGCGAGCTTTCGAGATACACTGATCTCTTCTTCCGGCGATGTTACAATGAATGAAGCAAGCAAAAGGTCCCTGACACCTCCAGCCATAAAACACATCCACACCGGGGGAAGGACCAGCACAGATAACATTCCAATAGACACTGTTTATAGTATACCTTTTGCTTGCTTCATTCATTGTAACATCGCCGGAAGAAGAGATCAGTGTATCTCGAAAGCTCGCACAAATAAAAGCATTTCGTTAGCCACAGAACGGTATCATCTATTTATTTTTTGATTTTATATATATATATATATATATATATATATATATATTAATGTGTAGCCTCATTAGGGTGTCATTGGTGCTGGTGCTCCTCTTCCGTTCCCCTCCCGGCAGATTTCGTTCAGTGCTCCACACGGTCTCCCCTAGAATATGACGTAGCTACTAGGTCATGTGGTCCCTGGAGCGCCATCCACAGGGTTATAGCAGAACATACCTGTTTATTGAACTTCACCTGCCCGCAGGTTTCTCAGGATCCCACCGGCAAGAGCACGGACTTGTTAGGAACGTCTCCCCAGGGGACTGTAGCAGGTTGACCAGTGTGGATGTGCAGATCAGGAGATCCCTTGTCTCTTTGATAGGACTGTAGGCTTGTAAGGTTCCGGGCTCCTCGCACCTACTGTACCTCGCCCTCCTCGTTATTCCTAGGTAGCAAGGGATACCCGGGTATTTATAACCTCGTACTGCCCACCCCAGCTAGAACTCACCAGATGTTTTATGGGGCAGAGGTATAATTGACCCATTCCCTTTTAACTAGGGGTCGTGTGTGTGTGTGTGTGTGTATATATATACTGTGTGTATGTGCGCGTATATATATACTGTGTGTGTGTATGTATATACAGTATATATATATCCTCAAACCTTTAGTCAGAAGCACCAACAGCTTCATACAAGATACTGTACCACAGATTTTCTCAATAATCTTAACAACATCAACGAACTACCATCTGTAACAGGGGACTTATCCCTGTTCAGTAATGTGCCTTTAATCCAGCAGTGTGGTTGGTTAACCTCTGGTAGTTAATTACTAAACACCACCTGCCTGATTAGATGGCTTAGAAAGCCTGTCTTTTGAAACAGGAAGTGAGAACTCTTTAGCTGACACCTGAGCTGAACTTAGAGACACACTTGTCTTCAGCTCTGCCAAAAAGATAGCAGAGCTGCTTTCAAGACACAGGGAAAACTTCTAAACCTGTATGCTGACCAACCCTGGAGACAAGGGAGCTGAAGCAGGGACAGTGAAGATTTTCCCTCCAAACCACAAGGAACAGATAAGACTTTCATTCTTAAAAGACTGCTTATATCTGCTTATTGCATGCTATGTGTTTGGGGTTGGGAGAATTGCTTAACTAACGGAGATGTGAATTAATTGCATAGGAGTTCACTAGAAATACTCCCAGGTGGATAGAAGCTTTGTTTCCCCCCCCCCCCCCTGTGTTTGGATACTTTCCTGATGAAAAGGAAAAGGCACAATAAAGCCTATTATAATTTCACATTATAAAGCCTCCTAATTGTGTACCTCTGTGAACGTCCGTCTACATTTGGTGTCCGAGGTGGGACAAGAGGTGTCCTTGTAGTTAAAAAGGACCGGAGAGTTTTATGTGAATTTTTTTGTTATGCTTTTTGCCTACAAACAAGTCTGGAAAAATTTAAAAAAAAAACCTCATGCAGCAGAGATCAGATTTAAAGGGATACACACCACTGAAACTTACACTGCACTGAAACTTACAAAACCACAGATGGACTCTTTGCCCCAATCCTAAGAGGAGAGTGACTGCTGAAGCAGCTAAAACTTTATTTGCCTATCACAAAGTGTAATATGGTCATTGAAATAGGGGTTTTGCCATCCAGTCATAGTCAGGGTTGAAGAAGTGAGTCAGCCCTTAAAAGGGATAGGTGTTTGTTGTTTTCAAAAGTTTCGCTGAAGCAGTGAATACAGATGGTGACCCACGAGTGGTATTGATTTTGCAAATAAAGGTTGCCACACCGCATAGGGCTACCAGCTGTGAATGGAGTATATGCAGAAAAGTGTGAAAATTGATACAAGACTGTGCTGAAGCAGGGAAATTTTTAGCAAACAAATGCTGAGTGTAAAATTGCCCTATAAAGGAAAAGGTTTTTCAAAGCCAATTGCGGAGTGTTGAATCCACTGCAAAGAATGTTTTTTTTTTCTGCAAGTAAAAAAGTATGCCTATTATCTTGGGAGCAAAACAGACACCCAAAGTGTGAAGTGTGAATGCCATAATACCCAAAGAGGAGACTGAAAATTACTGAACTCAGGCAGAAAACCAAATTCTGTTGCTGAAGCGGAGGGAATTTACCTAGCAAATAAATGGTGTATAGCAAATAGACTTTTTTACCTAGCAACTGCACAATCTTGTATACCTGATAAAAGAAAATGCATGCACAGTACTGCTGATATTGAAAAAAAAAAAAAAAAATTACCCAAGAAATTAAAGTCTACAGAGATGCCTGTGAGAGCTACGACCTCTACAAGCAAAATATGCCCATCTGTAGGACTACCACAATTGGGGGTTCCATCAAATACAGTGGCAACAGCTGCAATAGCGCCTCCTGAGGTCAGGAAGAAAATTACACCTGATAGCCTAAAAATGGAGGACAAGATGCAGCGTTCCTGTAATGAACCCTACCCCACGGAAGAGTGGCCCTTCCAGTCCAATAAAGAGGAAGACATCTCTTACGGGGAACCCGAACCGAGTCACACCCCAAGAATGGTGGGGGTGCCTGAACTCGGCACGAACAGAAAAGACCGCTCCCTTTGATGACGAATATGATCAGCAGGAGACAGAGCGGGAGCAATGGATCACCGAATACTTCTGTCAGCTAAAGCAGCTGCAAGAAAAGCCTGGCGTATATAATGAAGCTGCTAAAATTTCAAATGAAGATGGAGACCCCAATATCCCTGAAGGGACGGTGTCATCCAAATCAAAAAGGCGGAAAAAGAAAAGCGGTTCTTCACTTACCGTGGAAGTAACAGACACGTCCGCAGATCCTGTGGAGAAAATGGGGGACAGAGTTACCCTGCAGCCTAGAGAAAATGGAGAATTCGTCCCACGGTTAACCGAATATCCAGAGGGCCCAAGGCAGAAGTCGGGTACCCCAAAGAAGTGTCTGTCCGGTGCCAACAGTGAGGAACCCTCAACCAACCATCCCAGGGAAGCGGAGCCGGAACCAGTGAGTGACGATCCCTTGACCAGCCCTGAAGACGCCCTGAAAATTGCCAGGGGTGACTGTGATCTACTTCGAGAACAATTGAAACTTGAGAGAGCAGATAACACAGAGCTACAGAAAAATAACGTGAGGCTACAAAAAGATGTGCTCACAATTTACTCTTTAGCCAGGACAGAATTGGACGATCTCAAGACTGAGCTAGATACTGCAAAGGCTACTATTTCCGCCATGGATGAAAAGCAGAGCCAATCTGATAAAATGGTGGCTACGCTAAAGCGGAAGTATGAGGAGGCACTGAAGCAGATGACAGTCTTCCAGCAAGAGGTTCACACTTCGCATAGAGCTGAATGCCTCACAACAGGAGATCAACAGTGTCCGGATAGAAGTGGATGTATCTCAGAAAGAGGTTCAGACACTCCGCAGAGCACTGAATGCCTCACATCATGAGACTAACAGCTGCCGCACAGACCTGGAAGTTTCCAGAAAGGAACTACACAGTCTCACTGAGGAGCTGGACATTGCTAAAGAAACTATTGGTAATCTTGATACAGATCTCAAAGTCCCTCAGAAGGAGCTTCAGACCCTCAACCTAGAGAAGGAAGTCTCACGCCAGGAGATGGTCATTCTCAAAGCAGATGTGTGTAAATGGAAGGAGGACTGCAAAGAAGCCCTGAAGAATACAGAGACTGAAAAAGGAGAAAATTCAAGATTACAAAGAGAAAACTTAAAACTGAAAGAAGAAAATTTTCAGTTGACAGAAGAAGTCAAGGAAAAGTTTGACGCAGAGCACCGACTGCAGAACCAACTGCAAGGTCTGCGTACACACCTCCAGTATGCTGAGGAGAAGCAGCAAACGCTACAGGAAGAAAAACTGCAGGCTGCTAAAGAGGTACAAGCGCTGCAGGAACGTCTGAATACCCAGTACGTCCCCACAGAGCATCGTTGGAAGCGGAGCTTCGATACCAGGTGACTATGTATGAGAGGGAGCGTGAGAAGGCTCAGAAACTGGAGCAAGAGCTGGAGAGACAGAGATACTGTTCCATTTCCTTGAGTCAGTACACCAAGGAGAAAACAGACGCAGCAGCAACCTTGACGACAAAAATTACAGAGCTCCAGAATATGAAGGAGACTCTGATACAGATTCCTCCAATACGGAAAAAGGTATTGGCTCTGCCCAAGCACCAGTATCCCACAGTAACTAATGCCCGCAAGGACAAGGGTACAGTGAGAGTTGGGGGCTCCACGCAACTTCAAAACAAAATTACGAAGTTTGAGCCACCAAAGAAAGCACTAGCCAAACCTACAGCTGCCCAACAGGCAACAAACAGAGGCAGGAGTGCAGAATCAAAGCCAGAAGAATCCTTAGCTGAAGAAGCTGAACTGGCGACTCTGTGGTGTGGAGAAGCGGCAGAAAGACCACTTCAAGAGCAGATAACTCTAAGGGCTAGTCCTAACTGCTCTTCAACTGTTGCCATACACTTTGTCTACAAAAAGAGGAGTGCCCGACGCAACAGAATTGTCAAGACCGCGCACGTGATAAAAAGACTTTACGTGGAAAAAGTCCTCCTCGAGCGACTGAGGAGTGCTGATCTCAAGCATCTTCGGGAGGAGACAAAAATAAACTGGAGAAAGGGCTCCAATCCCAGCGGGACAGAGGGTTCTCTTCCTCCATCCACTCTCATTCAAGTCAAAGAGATATCTAGAATGAGAGTGGAAGGATGGGCTTTGGCCGTGGTAAGCCCGAGCGTCCCACAAACAGGGGAGGTATGTAACAGGGGACTTATCCCTGTTCAGTAATGTGCCTTTAATCCAGCAGTGTGGTGGTTAACCTCTTGTAGTTAATTACTAAACACCACCTGCCTGATTAGATGGCTTAGAAAGCCTGTCTTTTGAAACAGGAAGTGAGAACTCTTTAGCTGACACCTGAGCTGAACTTAGAGACACACTTGTCTTGAGCTCTGCCAAAAAGATAGCAGAGCTGCTTTCAAGACACAGGGAAAACTTCTAAACCTGTATGCTGACCAACCCTGGAGACAAGGGAGCTGAAGCAGGGACAGTGAAGATTTTCCCTCCAAACCACAAGGAACAGATAAGACTTTCATTCTTAAAAGACTGCTTATATCTGCTTATTGCATGCTACTGCTGCGGCCGAGTTTATTCGAGCATTTGCCCGTTCTCGGCCGCAGCAGTAGCCTGGCGCGCGCCGGAGGGTGACGGGCGCGCGCCGAAGCAGCGGAAGAGCGCCCTCCGATCGGGGCGCTCTCCCTACCGCTGCCGGGTCCCCCGGAACCACCTGCCGCCGTCCCCCACATCGCGGGACACTAGGGCTCCCTTGGGGAGCCCTGGACGCGCGTGCAGGGGGCGCAGGCTCCCGATGACGCGTGACCGCGCGTCGGTGACGCGCGGCACGCCGAGTGGCGGCCACTAGCAAGCCGGGAAATCTCCCGGCTTGCGGATCTGGCCGTAGTGCGATTAAGTGTGTCGCCAGTGTATGTGTTTGGGGTTGGGAGAATTGCTTAACTAACGGAGATGTGAATTAATTGCATAGGAGTTCACTAGAAATACTCCCAGGTGGATAGAAGCTTTGTTCCCCCCCCCCCCCCTGTGTTTGGATACTTTCCTGATGAAAAGGAAAAGGCACAATAAAGCCTATTATAATTTCACATTATAAAGCCTCCTAATTGTGTACCTCTGTGAACGTCCGTCTACACCATCCAACACACTGCTAGTTACCATGGATGTAGAATCCCTTTACAGCAACATCCCCCACAAGGATGGTATTGAGACATGCCTGCATTTCCTTACAACATCTCCCCTGGATCAGAAATACAGCGCTGATGTAATTACCAAACTGATAGAATACATCCTCACACACAACTACTTCAGCTTCAACAAGGAAATGTACCTACAACTAATGGGGACTGCAATGGGTACCAAGATGACACCGCAATATGCCAATCTTTTCATGGCAAATCTTGAACAAAGATTCCTAACTACATGCCTCCACAAACCCTACAAATACTACAGATACATTGATGACCTGTTTATAATATGGACAGAGGGTGAAGAAAACCTAAAACAATTCCACGAGTCCCTGAACTCATTCCACCCATCAATTAAACTCAAAATGGATTATTCGGCAAACCTAATAAACTTTCTAGATACTACAGTAACACTGAAAGATGGCAAACTACACCCATCTGTATACAAAAAAACAACTTACAGATGCAGTTACCTCCACAACTCCAGCTTCCATCCCACGCATATGCTCTGACACTGAAGACAGAAACAGGCATCTCACAACCCTGACCGAATCGTTCAGACAGAAGGGATACAAACCAAAGACCATTGCCAAAACTATTACATCTGCACTAAAAGCCCCATGAGAACACCTGCTACAATACAGACTGAAAGAACCTACCACACGCATACCACTAGTGACCACATACAACCCTACCCTAGAGGGTGTACGAAAAATAATCAAAGATCTTCAACCCATGCTGACAGAGGATGCGACATTAAAAGAAATCTTTCCCAAATCTCCCATTCTTGCATTCCGGCAACCACCAAACCTCAAACAGAAATTAGTCAGCAGAAAACTTCACAACGATTTTAAAGACATGGATAATGGCACAAAACCGTGCAGCAACAAACGCTGCAAACTCTGCAAACACATTTGCCAAGATCCCACAGCCAGTCACAACCATAGAACATTCAATGTTAAAGGATCATACAGCTGCACATCCAGGAATTTAGTGTATATGATTCAGTGCAACAAATGTGACCAAGGTTGCTACATTGGGGAAACCAGCCAAAAACTACAAGGAAGAATGAATATGCACAGACACTCTATACTCCATCACGAAGAAGGAAGATACTGCTCACCTGTGGGACATTACTTCTCACAACCAGATCATTCCATAAATGATTTAAAAATCAAAATCCTCAATGGAATGTTTAAAAGCACCCAAGAACGGAAAACATTTGAACTCAGAATGATAAGACTCCTTGACACCAAAACCAAAGGACTTAATGCGGACATGGGTTTTCTCACACCCTATCAAAATTGTTTGTAATTATCCTGCTTGCCTCAATTCTTATCCACACTTTCTCTCCCCCCCAGCATCCCTTTCCCTCCCCACCTTTCTTTGACATTGTCCCCTGGCTTCAAACACTTAACACCCTACCTTATCTACAGTAAATATCTGTTGTTTTTTTTTTTTTCCTCTCTCTACACTGTATTAGCCATTGAATCCTTTGTATATCAGTATTGCTAGACCTGAAGAAGAGAGGAGAACTCGCGAAAGCTTGTCCTATGACATAAATTGTTAGTCCAATAAAAAAGGTATCACCTAATACTGAAGAACTCATTTATTCTGCACTATCGCAACTGGACTAACACGGCTATTTTCTGCTTCATATATATATATAGTTATACGTTACCGTTCCAAGGATTGGTAAACAAGAGACAGCACTCAAAGTTGAAAATCAAAGTGTATTAGTGAAAGCAAAAATACATCCAGAAACCCAACGTTTCGGTCCTACAGAATGGGATATCCCCCTGAGGAAGGTCCCATTCTGTAGGACCGAAACGTTGGGTTTCTGGATGTATTTTTGCTTTCACTAATACACTTTGATTTTCAACTTTGAGTGCTGTCTCTTGTTTACCAATCCTTGGAACGGTAACGTATAACTACATTCTCTATATGGGACGTGCACCTGTGGCTTACCAGCACCTATTGGAGTGCCAACTGCCTTATCTGACTATATATATATATATATATATATATATATATATAAACCCTGTCTTCCCATAAGAGAAGGCACAAAAGCAGCAACACTCAGATAAAGCAAAAAAACATGTATTAGCAGTTACAAAACAGCACACTATAAACCCAACGTTTCGGTCCTAGGCAGGACCTTCCTCAGGGGGGTGCTACCAGACAATGACACCCAGAGAACATATATACCCCATAGTTCACCATGTGAGGACAATTAGAGGCAGCTAATTGTACAATCCTGGAGCTCCTCGAGTGCAATCAGTGTATGAGGTAGTACGGCGGCCATCTTTGAAATCAGGAGACAGAGCAATGTATGCTATCTCACATGGGCAGATGAGTACAGGCTCCCCCGGTGGACAAAAAAATCCTAGCGTCCAATGTTGCTAGGAAACGCATGTGTGGCGTCATAAAGTCCTGGGAAGTCAGCTCAAAGTAAAGTTGCGCATGTGCAAGGCTCTGTGACAGCACCAGAGTGTCACGCCGATCTGGTACCCCATTCAGTGTCAATTGCATCAGTGTGGCAGCTCCCTAAAGAAAATGACAGTGAAGGAACAAGTGAATCAACACATAAGGGGAATAAAAACAATTTCCAGAGTTGAGGGTGACTGTTTAGATGGCAAGGGGAGGGAGGGATAACAAGGGAAAGGAGGAGGTAGAGCAAAAACATGCATATAAATTAGGCAATTATTGTATTGTACTCATCTGCCCATGTGAGATAGCATACATTGCTCTGTCTCCTGATTTCCAAGATGGCCGCCGTACTACCTCATACACTGATTGCACTCGTGGAGCTCCAGGATTGTACAATTAGCTGCCTCTAATTGTCCTCACATGGTGAACTATGGGGTATATATCTTCTCTGGGTGTCATTGTCTGGTAGCACCCCCCTGAGGAAGGTCCTGCCTAGGACCGAAACGTTGGGTTTATAGTGTGCTGTTTTGTAACTGCTAATACATGTCTTTTTGCTTTATCTGAGTGTTGCTGCTTTTGTGCCTTCTCTTATGGGAAGACAGGGTTTCTATATTGATTTCTATGGAGCATGCACCTTGACTTTACATTTGTTGCTTGGAGTGCTGGCTGCTGCTTTTTGTTATTTATATATATATATATATATATATATATATATATATATATATATATATATATTTATATATATATATTTATATATATATATATATATATATATATATGTTAGAACACACATAGATATCGCTCAACACTTACATGAGTTTTGTCCTAAACACTGTTGATAAGTCAATTATTGTAAGACTGAACAGTGGTGCTAAAGGTTAATAGAAATATACAAACAACAAGAGGAAAGCAACCTTTAAATAGCACACGGAGATGAATGAAGGTGTAACAAAAATGGTATTTTATTCAGGTGATTAAAACAGGGGATGAAATTTTAAAAGAAGAGGGGGGCTCAGCGCTACCTAAACATATTGGACATGGAGGCAAGAGTCAAGTAAAGATAAAAATCAAGACACATACAGGGTGTAGGTGGCTATATCTAAGCACACCTACGTGACAATCTACCTATACTGAGACCTTGTGACCACATGTAAAGGATATTATGCCATATAATTTGATGCAATAATTACATGATAGAGGTACACAGGAATTGAAGGTAACAGATTGCAAAAATACGTTACCACTCAGCAGGTGATTGTCACAAATAGTTAGGTCAATACTCCATGTTGTAGATAGGAAAGGTAGGGGCCCCCCTCAGCAAGACTCCCACTCCAACGCGTTTCGACGGGAAACTGTCTTCTTCTGGGAGTGGTGAGGGGAGCAAAGAGCTAGCATTTATAGGGAGAATCATAATTACAAAAATTGCGCCAAAATTAAATGGATTGCAAGCAGCTGTATGAGCAGAGAGTGTTTACAAATGTGGCAGCATCCTGGAGCCTGTGTTACTGTGATTATACATCTCATTGGACTACACTGGTCATGTGGGCTCTCTAAGGTCAACCCCTATGTAAATGGGGTGATGATGCATCGGGCGTCGTCACGTGAGAGATAGGGAAGTATCTGTTAAGAAGGCAATGTCATTGGGGCTGCTGATTGAGACTACAAGCGTCTGATTGGCCAGTATATGTCATGTGGCCGTCTTTGAATTAATATATGCAAATCTGCTGCATGACGCGCGTGACATCATCGCGCATGTGCGCGATATCATGCGCGATCCACAGCAGAGTTAAATATCAAAACCTGAGGCAGCCGCTTTGTGGACAAAGCAATTCTTGGGATAAAACAGCTAATTCTCATGTCCTGTAGCTAGTAACTGCTGCGGAGGCTATTACGAGTGACATCAGCGCGCTATGTACGTCGTGACGTCAGATTGTCATGGCAACTGTGTATACAAGTGATTCTCATAGGTGGAAGTCAGGGAACATTAAAAAAAAAAAAACACATCTTACAGACCTGACATGTAAGTCAAAGGACTGTAAGTCATATATACAATGGTGGGATGTCTGAGTGAGGCTGTAGAATAAGAATATAAGGGTAGTATGTGCATGCAGTATACATTGGCACCTGTACCACTATATCTATTTTGAGCTCACTAAAACATAAATGGAAAAATTCTGGGAAACCAGCAAAATCATTGTTATAAAGATAATAACAAGTGAAAATATTTCAAATTGATGTATAAGTTTTTTTGTTGTTCAAATTGTATATGCAATCTGCATTAGTGCCTGTGTAATTGCATCCAATCTAAATCCATTGGTATGCCATGGCAAAAATGCAGATAAGCCAAGAAAAACATTGTTTAGAAAGTAATGGCAATGAAAAATATCTATAGTCGATATATAGATTTGTGAATAGATTCCAGCCATTAAACTACCAAAATCAACTAAATTGCAGAGTTTCAATGTGTATCACAATATGAGATGATCTATCACTCTGAGAATCGGAGCGAACCAAAAGTTGTTCAGAGATACTCGCAGCCATATATCTTATGCATGATAAAGCTACAATAGTCCTGGATGAAAACTTCTCTCTGAGAGGAGCTGACAGGGAGCGAATTAATTGCAAAAATTAAAATCCATTTGAAATGTCCTTATCTTCAGCCTAATGAATAGGCGAATTAGAGGTTATGGTAATTAAACGTTACTCATAGGTGCTCCTTAATGTGGAGGGAGCGACGTGTTTTCTCTTGTCTAGGTTGCAAGATGAACAGGTAATGTCCAGAACGAAAGTAGATGACAAGGTGGATCAACGGATCATAACTGTTATAACATTTTCAGTGGATATTCCTGGTGGGTTGTAATTAGTCATGATGTCTTTGTTATAATGACTGTAGATAGATCTTCATCATTAGTACTTCCTCATTATGGTTAGGTGTACTCCATATCTCTGTCGCTGGTCTTCGGTGTGGGACAGGGAGTGCTGGTTCACAGATTGTTAGTATATGGGAGGATAAAGATGGAAACCATGCATTAGAGGGCAAATAGGTCAAAAGGCAAAAGAACAATTTAAACCAGAGGGGCAATGTTTATAAAAACATGGCAAAGCCAAGATAGTAATTAAGACCACGTGGTATCATGGTGCCCAGCTGCACAATGCACCTGCACTCCCTCCTCAACAGAGCCCTCTCAAGATCGCCGCCACGGGCACCAAGAGAGACCCTGTCGAAGGCAAATGCAGAAAGGACTGCACAGTCGGACCTATGACAGCGCAGAAAGTGACGTGCAACCGAGCTGATCTTTTTACATGCGTCTACGTCTTTTTGCGCGTTTTTAATATTGCGGATATGTTCCAACACGCGAAAACGAAATTCGCGTGTTGTCATGCCGACGTAAACAAGGCCGCAGGGACATTCAAGATGGTATATGACTCCCTTGCTTTTACAATTGATAAAAGATAAAACCTTGTATGTATGTGTTTTGTTTGAATTTGTGAATGCAGATGTTTGTTGCATGTATTTACATGCAGAACACATACCGCATTTGTAGAAGCCCGGTTTGCGTTGTTGGGACAGGAAAGTGGGATTAGTTTGAGGCACATAATGGCTGCGTGTTAATTTGTCTCCTAAATTCGGAGAACGCCTACTTGTGAGGCTAGCCCGATCGCCAAGTGTGTTCCTGAGTTCAGAATCTGTCATTAGGGTACCCCAATGTTTCTGGAGTATACCCCTGAGATCTGACCATTGGCGGTTGTAGGTGCTAATATATAATATATATGCTAATATATATATATATATATATATATATATATATATATATATATATATGCAAATATAGCTGTATGCTCATCTGCATGTCTTAGGCAGGTCTGCAACCCCACCTTTCCCCATTATCACCCAGCATACAGCACTTCCACTGCAGCAAGGGATTCTGGGAAATGACATGCAAATGAGCACACAGTGTCACTTTTTGCCTCAATAACCATTTTTAACATGGTTCCCTATAGGCTTAAGCTTGCTGCATGGTCACAGCTTTGAGCACAGCCAGGGTTAAGGTGCATACCCAGAAAACCACTTTTTTTGGTTTTCTGGGTGGTGGTTTTCTGTGGTTTTCTGGGTATGCACCTTAACCCTGGCTGTGCTCAAAGCTGTGACCATGCAGCAAGCTTAAGCCTATAGGGAACCATGTTAAAAATGGTTATTGAGGCAAAAAGTGACACTGTGTGCTCATTTGCATGTCATTTCCCAGAATCCCTTGCTGCAGTGGAAGTGCTGTATGCTGGGTGATAATGGGGAAAGGTGGGGTTGCAGACCTGCCTAAGACATGCAGATGAGCATACAGCTATATTTGCATATTTGCTTTCCTGTGGAGGGTTTTTGTCACTTTTTTTACTCACCATAACTTAACTCAGTATTATATATATATATATATATATATAAAATCGTCTTCTCTCATGCAATCGAGGCTGTTATTAACAATCAGTTCCAGATGTAATTTCCCTTTGCAGCTTTTAATTTTAAACTGGTATCAGTTGTTTGGAGGTTAGTGGCCCCTCCCCCCAGGGTTTAAGTTCACCCCACCCCACTTTTTAAGTACAGCAAGGCCACGCTTCTTGGCGCCCCACTTTTTTTCGGCGATCCGCTGATACGGCGGCACCAAGACGGGGGCCGCCATATCTCCTCAGAGGCTGTTGCCGCCGTCGTGCATGCGCAGAACGTAGCTTGCGCGCGCAAAACATAGGTCGTGCACGCACAAGGGGGAAACTGCCGGGTTGCGCATGCGCACGAGGGGGAAATTGCCGGGTTGCGCATGCGCACAAGGGGGAAATTGCCGGGTTGCGCATGCGCACGAGGGGGAAATTGCCGGGTTGCGCATGCGCACAACAGAAAAATCGCCGGTTCCGCTTTACGCCGATTTTCACTATACGGCGGGCCCTTAGAACGGAACCCGCCGTATACCCGGGGCCCTGCTGTAGTAAGTTTTTTTCCATGTTCCTGTGCAGGACAGGTCCACTGATGAGACCATTTTCCCTCTTGCAGAGGTAACTGAAAATTGTCACAGGTAGTGTTAGGACCTGCATACTGGTCATGCCATGAAGTGGCTGCAGGCTTATAACGCTTTGCCCAAAGGGTTTAACTAAATGACCCTTACTCATGAGAATACTAACATTGAAGTATTTAACTATGTATTTTGTTACATTGGATGTAGCATTGGGTATTTTTGCCCTTTGCAGCTTAGCCTGGAAATGGGCACTCTGCAAGCCCAAATGTTCTACAATAAATGAGAAAACAAGGCAAGCGCTGACCCTGGTCTGCATGTTATGGATTTCTCACATATATATACTGTATATACACAGACACACACACAATAACACACATAGATACAGCGTACATCTGCGTTGCCCAAAAGGCGCACAGCCTGATGGGGCCCCCCCAAGAACTGCTCCCCTCTGCACAGGACCAGCGTAGGGTTAACATGTGCTTGTTCTTTGTTGAATCAGCAACCCCACCCACTGGAATGTTAATGAGCCAAGGGGACACAAAGAAAAGATCTTTTTGTTCACTCCAGTGTACATCTGCGTTGCCCCAAAGGCGCACAGTCTTTGGCGCAGCCGAAGGGCAGCCAAAGGGCGTGAGCCGTTTGCTGCCGTTCGCTGATGTTAGTTGATGTTAAAGCTGCTCTATTTCTATCTGAAACTCACAAGCCCTTTATCCCCTGTACCCAATTTTCCTGCTTTATCTGTCCATGAAATGTCTGTGAAGTGACTGTATAACCCTGTTCTTTTATTGTAACCATTGGTGTCCAGGAAGATCAGGGAGCGCAAGGATATGTGAATAAAAAACATATACAAATGGTGCAATATGTCTTAAGTCTCTTTTCTTTTCAATAAGTTTTCAATACCCCGATCCAAGTTATACTCACACAGATTTCTCTGTGTTAAGATGTACGTAAAGGTTTCTTTATCTTTCAATCTTTATGGGGTAGTAGTATCTATGGAACCGCTTTGGATATGGACTCCTCACCGCATATACCGGTTTGAAAGAAGAGGAACAGACATAGTGCAAAATTGCAAGACACTTGTTTTATCTACATAAAAGGGTAAAATCACACTCGCACGGTTTCTAAAACATATGCGCAGATAGATCAAAAATGATCAAACAGCCGCCGCGGAGAATGCAGAGTGGTCTCCCTGCTGGATGCTCACGGTACACTGTGACGTCTGAGTCTTTCGGATCCAGCACTTCCGGATGTAGACCCTGGAGGCTCTCTGTATTTTATTCAAATATAAGCACAAAATCACTATTGAAGTTGATTTCTTTTTGAGCACATTATAGCACTATTTTTCTTGGGTGATTTACTTATACCCTAACACTGTTCAATTTGTGAATTTAAGTAGATTTAAGCGCTATTTAGATAACACGTTTTTTTCCCTCTTTGTTGTATCCATGTATTTTTTATAACTCTGTGCCCAGGACATACTTGAAAACGAGAGGTATCTCTCAATGTATTACTTCCTGGTAAAACATTTTTATAAATAAATTTAAAAAAATAGATACAGTACACGTGTATCACGTGGGACATATATATATATATATATATACACACAGTGTCCCATTCTATCCAGAGGGTGGCAGCACAATCATTTTCTTCTTCTGCATAGCATCACTTGTAAAATCATCCAAAGTAATGTTTCGTCTTTACATACAGTACAGTGTAGCCTGAGCTGCAATGCGACCAATGTTATTATCTGTGTGCCGGCCTGATCCCACTAACACTGTTTAGTGTCACTGACAATCGTCAGTCAGTCTGTATCACATTGAAAGGAACTTAATTCTCATGAATGCAAACATTTATCACAGGGATATATGCATCTTGTTTTTAACCTGGAAAGGCATAGCTAGGTCATGTACCCAATATCCCAGAGTTTTATCAGTCTGGCATTGAACCCAGATATGTGTGCATGTTAGACCAACACATTAACCGCTGTGCCCCCGAGGCTTGTACTGAACTGTGCAGCATCCGTTCATTTGCATCACATGTATTTGGAGCTTGGTACATGGCCGCTTTAATGCTGGAATATCTTGTTCTGGGATTCACTAATCAGCAATGTGGGGTATCACCCCTATCTGGCGCTAACTCCCATTTCAAGTCCGTTGCAGTTCGCCCCGGATCGGGGTGCGAAACCCCATGTCGGAGCTTTATGACTGTCCCTTAAAATTCATAATATGCTGCTCATAATATGCTGCAAACTAAATCAGTGTTGTGACGAGCTTACATTGTCATTTTTAGTGCCGGAGGCGCATGGAAATGAAACAGTTCTCTTAATGTTTACACTACGTCTTGATCAGATGTAGAGACCAGTTGTTTATCAGTTGTTTATCTACAAGACTATTCTTTCAATGTCAGATTTTTGGCTCATGGGCTCTCCACTTTGCTGAATTTCATCATGCTTATTGGTTGCATAATACAGGGTGTCCATAAATGATTCACCCTATTATAAGCCTTCATAAATTCGTTATTTTCGGAGCTATCTTAAAACGGTTTTCGGCAATTAATAACACAACTCAAGAAAAGTTTGTTTTAATTAAGTAGACTACCACCGTTCAGTCAATACTTCAGTACACCAGATCTCAGTAAACTTCCACGTGAGTCCCATTAGCAGCACGCAGAACATCAAGGCAATTTAGATGATTTAGTTCCAAACATTAAGAAACATCTTGCGTGGTGGAAGCTAATGTCTCTTCTATCCGGTGTTATTAATTACCGCAAACCGGTAATTGGAGAGTCCAACGTTTCAAGTCGCCAACACTCTCCACTCTTCCTCCAATAAATGGAAGACCCTACTGTATATTAAAAGTGAGAAATTC
Organism: Ascaphus truei; assembly: GCF_040206685.1. NCBI lineage: Eukaryota > Metazoa > Chordata > Amphibia > Anura > Ascaphidae > Ascaphus > Ascaphus truei. The sequence goes on along the minus strand of NC_134484.1, from coordinate 457,600,242 downwards.
TGTTTCACTACCATTTTGTCCATTTGTGTTGGCCACAGATACAGGCTTTTCTCACTAAAGTTTGTTCCCTCCCTGCCCCCCTCCCCTCCAATATTTGTATTCATAGTATTTCTCTTGACATATATTTTTTTTCTTATAAATTGTTGCACTGGCCTTAAAAAGAAGTGCTCAAAACCCCCAAAATGCCATGTTCCCCACACAGGACTCCTTTCCACGCTGATGTGTTTCGGTCCTACAGCTGGTCTGCCAACATATGCGGCCAAAAGAAATGGCTGCTGTTCCCCCCTGGGCAAGAGGAATATCTCCGAGATTGCCACGGAAACTTGCCTTATGATGTCACCTCGCCTTGCCTGCAAGACGACAGCATCTACCCAAATTCCCAACAGTGTTGCCCACCCATTGAAGTCGTACAGGAAGCGGGGCAGATGGTTTTTATCCCAAGTGGATGGCATCATCAGGTGTACAACATGGTAAGCCAATGGTTATTGTGAGTTTAAGAGCTTAAAGTGGTATTCCCTTCAAAAACATTTCATTTTGAAGCTTATTTTATAGGCATGTATGGAAGCCATCTTGTTTTATCCCCCACATTTTAAACATTACAAGCAGACATCTCTGGAGTTCTACATAAGAAATATATTATTATATTACATAGTAGATGAGGTTGAAAAAATACATAAGTTCAACCTATATTAAATTTAGACAACAGATACTTTAGCTTATACTTGTACTTGATCTGGAGGAAGGCAAACAAAAAAACCCCAGTGACATGTCATCTAATGTTATCTTATAAGAGGAAAAATACATTCCTTTAAGACTGCAGTAATGGCAATCAGATTACTCCTTGGATCAACATCCTTCTCGTGTTTACTTATTTGGTATATCCTGTATACTTTTCCTTCCTAAAAAGATGTCCAACCTTTATTGAAGATATCTATTGTATCTGCCATCACAGTCTCCATGGGTAATGAATTCCACAAGGTAACTGCCCTTACTGTATAGAACCCTTTCCTTTGTTGCTGGTGATCTTATTTGCCTTTGCAGCTATGCCTGACATTCAGCACTGTTGCTAAGCCTGCTGTCTGCACTCCTAAATCCTTCCCCATCAAGGGTTCTCCTAATTTTTCCAATATAATCTAATTTGTTAGTGTAATACCTCTTCCCCTGGCCAACCGAAGAGGGACACACCAAAGTGATCCAATGTCTATTCGGGTGTTGTTTATGTGCAGGTGGTGCTCAGCGTCGCTTATTTACCTTGTTTCTCAGGGTGATGATATTCGTGCAGGGCTGGTGTGCTAAGCATGATAAGGAAATGATATAGGGCACCAGGAACGTTTCTTTAACGTTATTCACAGGAACAGCATATAAACATCTTCCTTGGAGCAAGAGGCATCAGCAAAGAGGCACATTCTTCCCTTTGTTGTCACTACCTGTGGCAATCCAATGCCTTGTTGGGGTCTGCTCCTTCCTCCACTATGATCCCCAGGCAGGATGCCCATCCTATCACCCTAACGGAGCTACTCTGGGGTGATACTCTGAGGCCCTTACTGAAGAGCCTCCTATAAAGTATATGCCCATCCCCTCTTGTGGGTGGACCATGGCTTAGGGCCATATAGAGAGGCCCTAGTAAGTCACACTTTCCCTAAACTGGAAAATAGCAAAGGGGATCCTGACACACATAGTTACAGACTCACAACTTGCATTATTTACAATGCGATCCCCCTCCCCATCGTGGTCTCCTCCTGGGATCTGAAATAGAATCTTCCATCCCCACTATACTGTATACAGATGCAGCGGCCGTTATACGAACAAATCACGGCGCCGTTTTCCTGTGCGCTGCTGTACTAGACGCGGCATTAACGCCGCCAATCGCCCCAGGCACACGTGTTTATCGCGGTTCCTTTGTTTGAATTTCATGGATTCTGTTTCTTTGGGTGCAATGAATTGTAATGTGTACAGTACAGGCATACCCCGGTTTAAGGACACTCACTTTAAGTACACTCGCGAGTAAGTACATATCGCCCAATAGGTAAACAGCAGCTCACGCATGCGCCTGTCAGCACGTCCTGAACAGAAATACCGGCTCCCTACCTGTACCGAAGCTGTTAACAAGTGGGGAGACTATAGAGCCTGTTCCAAATGCGTTATTTACATCAGTTAAGCACGTATATGACGATTGCAGTACAGTACATGCCTCGATACGTGGGAAAAAGGTAGTGCTTCACTTTAAGTACATTTTCGTTTACATACATGCTCCGGTCCCATTGCGTACGCTAATGCGGGCTATGCCTGTTCTGTGCTACTGTGCTACGGTGTCAATTTCAGGTGTTTAAAAAACAGAACTCTAAAAATCAATTTTCTGCACTCGCGTCTTAAGGCGGGAAGGGGCGGTGCGGTTGGAAGAAATCACGCGCCATGACATCGGTATTCCGAGGTATACCCCACGTGAAGTGTTTCAATAACGGCCACTGCATCTGTATACCTAGGGTTGCCAGACGTCCCGTACTGTATGTACGTGACTGTTCCCTATTTCAATTAATTGTTGCAGCGGGACAATTCACGGACAGAGGTCAGCCGGCAGCGACAGCAGTGGTGTGGCGGGGGAAGAGGACCATGGCAGCGGCATCAGAGGGCAGCGGTGGAGCCCACCCCAGCGGTATGACCTGAAAGTCAATCACAACTTCCGGTGTCTGCTGGAGCGAGCTCCACCACTACCCTCTGCTGACTGCAACTAATAATTCATTTTCCATTAGGTATTCCTGAATATTATCCCCTACTAAACCTTCAAATAGCTTCCCCACTATTGATATCAGGCTTCCAGGTCTGTAATTCCCCGGTTGTGATCTAACTCCGTTTTATAAATGTAGGCACGTCTGCTTTATGCCAATCGTGTGGTACTGAGCTTGTGGAAATGAAATCCTTGAATATTAAATATAATGGGTTGGCTATTACTGAACTTAATTCCTTAAGAACTCTTGGATTTATGCCATCCGGGCCAGGTGCCTTGCTTACTTTCATTTTATTAAGCCGCCTATGCACTTCTTCTTCTGTTAACCAATTGTTTGTTAATATAGAGGTTGTGGCTTCATCCTATTGCAATGTTTGTGCCCCCTCCCCTGTGACCGTGGCTTTCACCTTCTCCGGAGCCACAACAAAATGAAGGGGTTTTTTTTGCCTCGGCTCTGGGGAAGGTGAGTCTGGCTGCATCTGTATAAGAAACATATTTTCACTCAAAGCACAATCAAACCTCTGCAAATCACTACTATCCTTGAAGTTGTGCTGCAAATTGCATTAATACCTTGAAAAGAGGACTAGATCTATTCACATTGAGGAGGAACATGAATGGATACGAGCAGTATGGAGATGTATCTGGAGGCAAGGAGTGACTGCTTAACCAGGGGCTCCCCACTACTTTCCACTGTGGATACAGACTATGTAGGCTTGATTTGACCATATGGTCTGACCTAGTTATTATGTTCTTGTTTTATGCTCTTATGACATATTTGGGACTAATCAAGTTCAATAAAGTGAAGTTGAAAAGTACATACTCACCTTATAATCGGGCCTCACTTTGTGAGGAATCAGCAGTTGGATGTATGAGGTAGGAGGGTAAAACAGAGGAAGCTCCATCTTAGGGGCCTGAAGCAGACATGTTGCTTGTGGCAGGAAGCTCAAACCGAGAAAGACGTAGACAGAGAGAGAAAGTGTGTGTGTGTGTGTGTGTGTGTGTGTGTGTGTACTTTTTTCTTTCCAGCTACTACTGAAATTAGGTTGCTCTATCATCTGGAAAATATCATAGAAATGTAAGTGTCTCTGCTCACTGAACAAGATGCGGTTGTTATTTTGGTTATTGGCGAGATGTTGAAATGTGTCTTTATAAATACCTATCGGGTGTATAGTGCATGGATTTCACAGACTTTTTATTTTTTAAGGAAGACACGATCTCCATTAACCACAACTGGGTAAATGGTTGTAATGTGTCCGTCATGTGGAAGTTTCTCCAAGGAGAGCTCGACGCAGTCCATCGGGAGATTGGTGAATGGAAGGAAACTATGGACAACTGGCACCATCATTGCCAGGTAAAATGGTCTATTCACATATATTGTGTAACATGGCTACTCTCTAGCTCTTCACCAGTGCTACGTTGATGCCATTAAAGCTGCAGTTCAGTCAATATCCTGCATGTGTGTGTTTTTTAATAAATCAGTTCTGTAGTAAGAAAAAATACTTTTAGCACTTTCTGTTTTTAAAAAAACAACTTTGAAAGACCAATTTTCTTGTATTCTATTTTAACAGCCATTTGCTAAGGCACTGCCCCTTCATGTCCTGTCACAAGCCCTGGCACATCCCTTTGTCAGCCCTGCCCTCCCTCTAGCACATGTCGGTGCAGGAGTGCTCATGAATATTCATGAGCTTCCACTGAGTGACAGAAGCAAATAAAAACATATGCCAGCTCTAATTATGTCACCAAATTTCGCCTATCAATACATGGAGAATGAATTGACTGGCAGCTATACAGTTCTTTAGGTAATTAGAGATTGCACACATGAAACTATTGAAGTAAAAAAAAAAATTAAAAAAAAAAAAAGACTGAACTGCAGCTTTAAGTGGGGTTACAATTACTAGAGCTCAGTCAAAACATTTACATGGTTTAGTTGGCAAACTTTTATTTAACACGATTACGTTTTTTATTGGATCAATATCAAAAAGCATTCAGGAGGAGTTTGAGGTTGCCCTTCACTGCGTCCCATCACCGAAAACCTAACGAACAGCAAAGACAGGTCAGATAAAAATTCATTCATAAATACACGTCCTTCTCTGAGTGGTTTAGAGTTAGACCAATGGTGCTCAACTCCAGTCCTTAAGCTGGTGGCCTTATCAGTCCCTGCTTCAGCACAGGTGACTCATTCAGAGCTGATTGAGCCACCTGTGCTGAAGCCGGGATATCCTCAAAACTTGGCCTGTTGGGGGGCTTGAGGACTAGAGTTGAGCACCCCTGGTTTAGACCCTATTAGTTTTGTGTATTCTGGTTGGAACACATTAAACAGGATTTGTTTGTTAATTGTAGTCAAAAGTATATTGCAGGCAAAGGGTCCTTACAGTGTCTGCCCTTCATTCTCCATAGTTGAATTAAACGTTGTGATACATTATTATAAGAACTCGTACAGTAATTCACTGCTTGGTGAGCTCTACATTTCCTGTCCGTGTTCAACAACACTGTTATCTAAGTTTTTGCTAAACCTCTGCTCACCTTTGTTTGCGCCAGTCAGAGTTCCCCCTCAGGTCTTTCTCCCTTTCTCACCATCTTCAGGGCTCATTTTAAGATCCACAAGACACTAAGGGGCTTTTTCTATATCAGCCGAAGCTGTCGATCGGGATGTTTTGGGCCTAAATTCCCCACTTCGTTATTCCTAGATTAAGCCCTTAAGGATTTCACCACTGACCGTACACACATACGGGCACAATACACTCCATAATGAATATTCACTGCTAATGGTGCTGTACATCTCCCAACAGATTTCTGTCGTCTATGTACCAATCCTGTAGAATCTGTAATAACGTTTCTCAGATTTGATTCACATTGTTAGACTACAAGGTATACAGTGATCCATCAATTAGCAAAATAGTTTAGGTGGGAAAATGCCTTAATAGGATATTATTGGGTAGTAAGTAAATCTTCTAAAATATGGCAGTAGGAAAAAAAACTGGGGAAAAGTTGGTTATTTTTAACTTGGGCATCAATGAGATAAACCGATTTTTTTATTTTTCTCACTTCCCTATTCTCTTCTCATGCGTCTTTAGTGTTCACTTGCACAAACATACAGCATCTAGACAAGTCTTAAAAATGTGAATAATTATGAAGACCGGATGAAAAATACTATGGAGGGAGCCATTTTAGACCCAGGTCGACAAAGCTCAGTTGTCATTTAACGTGACTCTAACCCAGGGGGTGGCCAACTCCAGTCCTCAAGGGCCACCAACGGGTCAGGTTTGCAGGATATCCCTGTCATTATGACTGAGCCACCTGTGTTGAACCTGACCTATTAATGACCCTTGAGGACTGGAGTTGGCCACCCCTGGTCTAACCTAACTTAATAGAGAGGAGTACATGCACACTGCAGTATGGTGCTGGAGGGGGCTACTTATCTGCCGGTGCACTGGGTCCAGGGAGGTCCAGACATCCCAGAGGAGAACAGTGTAGAAAATGGAAGCAGGCACACGGTCTTATGCAAAGAATATTTAATGTGCCACCAGAAGGTCCAACGTTTCGGCAGTGAACTGCCTTTATCAAGGAGGGGAATACTTAAGAATTAAATTAAATATTCTTTGCATAAGACCGTGTGCCTGCTTCCATTTTCTACACTAACCTAACTTAAAGCAGCAATCCTGCTTTCCTTGTTTACACTTTTCTACATTTTTTTTTGGAGTTATAGAATTGAGGCGCGGGGTTCTCCAGAGTTGAACCGTGTTCAATTCAGCTTCTGGGACCCCCTGCTTCCCGAGAGACTTACCTCCGTAAAGGTGCCATGTTTAAATGTCCTCCGTCACAAGAGAACAACAGGAAGCCGCAAGCGATGATGTCACGGCTTCTCAATGCTAAACAGAGGTGATATGCTGCACACCACAACTAAATAATACATTCAGTATTACCGGTGCTGCTGGTTCAATGGGTACCTGTCCTGGTAATCCGAATCTGAACTGCTGAAAAGGAGATCCAACGCACTACGGGTTTGCTGAATATAAAAATGTATTTCTGTCACTTGATAAAGACCTTACGGTCGAAACGTTGTGTGGCACAATACATTTTTCTATCCAGCAAACCCGTAGTGCGTTTGGATCTCATTTTCAGCAGCACGGCTTCCCATTGGCCATGTGACGTGGGACTTTAAAACGCCGCCATTTCGACAGCGCCACCAAGCTGCGCCGGAGCTGCTGCCTGGACCTAAGGAGCTAAGTATCTCGGGAAGCCGCGGGGACCCGGAGCTGAAATGAATGGGGTTCAGCTCTGGAGGAGATTCCCTGCTTCAATTCTAGCACTCTTAGAAATAAAAAAAATAGATAACATTTTAGAAAAAAGGAAAGCAGAATTATTGATTTAATGTCACTGTAAGACTAACTGTATCTTCAAAGGACAATAACGTAAAGTTAAGGCCTCGGACATGGTCAAAAAGGCCGCGCTGAGTTGAAACATTATCCCTATCAGCGCGGCTTTAGACGGCGCTTCCGCAGGCGTGTGGAATTGAAGCCGACAGAGAAATGTAAGTTTTCCCGCTGAGAGAAGCGCAGGGCCGGTCACGTGACCGCCAAAAGCCAATGGCAGTCTGTGACGTCGGTGACGTGGCGTGCTAGCCCCGCCTCCCGCTCCAGCCCCGCCTGCCTCCCACCCGGCACACAAGCGCGCTCGCTGGAGGGACACGAAAAAGCTCCTGCTTGAGCAGGGGAGCATGAGCGTCAGCGCTGCTCAGCGCTCTTCTTTTCACCATGTCCGAGGCCTAAGTCACGTTTTCTCCCGTAAAGAGCATAGCATTAACTAGAATGACCGTTGCCTAACATTGCATATCCAGAAAAGTCTGTTAAGGTTAACACAGAGACGTAACGTTAGTTAGGTCACCGCTAAACATGGTATTACGCGCATCCAGATCCTCACCCCTCTTTCTTAACTTGAGGTTCTGGATCCGAGTTACACAAGACATAATTAGCATCACGTTATTGGAAGAGAATTATGCTACAAAACCGGATAAGCCTATGCAAATGAGATCTAGAACGGCAGTTGTTTTGGCATACAATTAGCGTTAACTTAAGAGAACACAATGGCCATTTTTGTTTTAGGTAATGTCACGTTCTGAGCGCTAATTTAACGGAGCTTTGTAGATCTAGCGCTTAGATGTGATATACATCTCGGATGCACCGACCTTGGCCCCTTGCAGACGCACTTCCCAGAATCCCCTTCTATCTCTGTAAGTTCTCCCCACTCACCACTTAGATTGTAAGCTCTTCAGGGCAGGGAATTCCTTTCATGTCTGAAGCACTTATTCCCATTATGTGTTATGTCACGTGTTACTGCTGTGAAGAGCTGTGGACCTGGATGGCGCTATATAAATAAAGATATACATACATACGTAGAAAATGCACATAAATTTTTTATTTAAAACTGCTGTACTTTTACTATTATAATGAAGACATCTGCTTAGATCAGGTGTGCGCAAAGTGGGGGGCGCAAGATTATTTTGTGGGGGCGCAGACTTCACCTATCTTTCCACGTCGCCATGGGAACGCTGCGTCAAATGACTCCACGGGTCATGTGACATGTGCGTCGCCATAGCAACGCACGTCAAATTACACCACAGGGTGACGTGACCCTGCGCATCGTTTGATGCTGGATATTGGGTAAGGGGGGGTTCGAGCATAAGGGCTGGCAGGCAGGGGGGGGCGCAGCACAGAAAGTTTGCGCGCCCCTGGCTTAGAGTGTGTGTATATTTTTATATATATATATATATGTATACATTACCGCATAGCAGCAAAAAGGAGACAGCACTCAGGTGAATGAAAATGAATGTATTAAATACAGCACATATATATATATATATATATATATATATATATATATAATCAAAGGCTCCTTACCAGGCAGACCAGAGAATCCAGGGAATCCAAAGCAGGCACAGCAAGGAAGAGACAGCACACTTGTTAGCAAAAAGGATTGTATTAGTGAAGCAGGCACAAAACACCAACGTTTCGGTCCTAAAAACAGGACCTTTATCAAGGGAGTGCTTACCACAGATAGACCATAACCACCAATATATACCCATAACTAACTACCTTAATTAAAGACAAAATTGCACACACCTTTGTAACTGCAACCTCCTCCGGTGAGGAACAGATGACATCATCACCTGGCGTCTATCTCATGTGCTCACTGCAGTAAGGAGCATCATGGGTAATTAGGGAAACTATGGGAGACCCCCCTCAGTCACAGGAACGGGCTCTACTGTGCATGTGTAGTGCTCAAGTACTGGGTTGCCTAGCAATGACAGGCAACAGGAAGGAGGAAGGAATGAGCAGTGAAGGGAGGGGGGCGGGCCAGAGTGCTCCGTGACAGCAGCTGCAGAGCGCATGGAAGTAGAGGCTGCAGGCAGAAACACATGTATACAATAAAAATGCCACAAACACCACTAAAGTGTATACATACCAGCTGGGCAAAGGGGGGGGTGTGTAGGGAGGGGGGGGTGTGTAGGGAGGGGGGGGGAAGGGGTGGGGATGGCAACAGGGGGAAAGGGGGAAGAGGGTGGTTGGAAGCAGGGATAGGAAGACATGGTTAGAAATAAGTAACATGTCAGAGATGCATCTAGGTCAAAGCCGTGTAGGTCCATAATGAGGACAGTGCCAAAAAGTCACAAGTCAGGGAAACTGAAATGAGCAAAAAGGCAGAAAGGAGGAGGGCTAATCATCCAGCATCATGATCATAACAGTGGGGGGAAGAGGGGGGGGGGACACTGGAGATAGCATGTAGCAATAATGACATTATACAATACAGCCATTATTAAATAGAGCAATGAAAACATTATTAAATAAAGCATCCAAGTCTGAAGTCCTCGTTAAGACCAAACGGTGACATGGTTTTGAGGTCATGGATCGTCTTCGCCTCCAATTGCAGCAAAAGTTTATTGCGATCACCTCCTCGAGATGAAGTGTCGGCTTGTAAGATGGGCATACACCTTAATGTCGACAGACTGTGTTTTTCTTGTTTGAAATGTCTTGCGACCGGGAGCAGTTTGTAATCCTCCACTGTGCTCGTGTCCAACAGTGCTTTCCTGATAGTAGATCTATGAACAGCCATGCGTTCTTTCAACATACGGCTAGTCTTGCCTATGTAATAGAGCCCACACGGGCACCTGATGAAGTACACGACGAACCTTGTCTCACAGTTCATGGGTGTTTTGATGTGTATTGTTTTACCAGTGTGTGGATGGGCATAAGATTGGCCAATCTGTAAAAAGCCACAGTTAATGCATCCATGACATTTATATACACCAGGTTTTTTATGTAGCCATGTTGTAGTAGGTGCATATTTGTTAAAAGGATCAGCCTCCACTAGATAGTCCCTCAGGTTTCTACCCCGACGATAGCACATCCTAGGTGCTCCCTGACAAAAATCGCCTATTTTGGGGTCAGTACTCAGGATGTTCCAATTTTTTGTAATACTCCGTTTGATCACATTAGAAGCGGTGGTAAAAGTACTGCTGATGTTGATGCGGCTGGTCTTAATTTCCGCAATGCATGGTGTGAGGAGAGAATTCCTATCCACGCCCCTAGCTTTAGTGAGGGCTATATCAATTTCAGATCTAGGATATCCCCTGTCAAGAAACCTATTTGCCATTTGGCATAAAGCACCCTCTACTAGATCTGGATCGCTAGTGATGCGCTTAACCCTCAGCAACTGTGAGTACGGTAGTCCCCGTTTGAGAGGCTCAGGGTGATGGCTCGTAGCACAGAGCAGGGTGTTTTTATCTGTAGGTTTCTGAAAGATTTTTGTTGCAGGTAATCCACCTTTTTTATAGACCACGGTATCCAGAAATGAAATACTGTCCAAGCTATGGTTCACCGTGAAGCGTATGGTAGATGGGATCGTGTTCAAGTATGAAATAAATTGTGCTAGTTCATCCTCATTGCCTCCCCATATCAAAAAGATATCGTCAATGTAGCGGGTATAGTGGACAATGTTTACCGCAAACGGTGCATCATTTAGGATATGTAGTTGTTCATAACTGTCCATGAATAGGTTAGCATAAGCAGGTGCCATGTTGGAACCCATGGCTGTCCCTGTAAGTTGGAGGTAGAAGTCGCGTTCAAACCTAAAGAAGTTTTTATGAAGAATAACTTCAATCAACAGTAGGATGAATTCGGTAGGTGGACCATCATACTCCGAATAGTTGGAGAGATGTTCCCTGATTGCCTCCAGTCCCTCACCATGGGGAATATTGGTGTAAAGACTGGAGACATCCAGCGTGACCAAAAGCATGTTGGTAATATCAAAGGTGATGGTGCCCAGTTTGTTGATAAAGGCCGTTGTGTCCTTTGGCACTGTCCTCATTATGGACCTACACGGCTTTGACCTAGATGCATCTCTGACATGTTACTTATTTCTAACCATGTCTTCCTATCCCTGCTTCCAACCACCCTCTTCCCCCTTTCCCCCTGTTGCCATCCCCACCCCTTCCCCCCCCTCCCTACACACCCCCCCCTTTCCCCTTCTCCCTGCTGTCCCTTTGCCCAGCTGGTATGTATACACTTTAGTGGTGTTTGTGGCATTTTTATTGTATACATGTGTTTCTGCCTGCAGCCTCTACTTCCATGCGCTCTGCAGCTGCTGTCACGGAGCACTCTGGCCCGCCCCCCTCCCTTCACTGCTCATTCCTTCCTCCTTCCTGTTGCCTGTCATTGCTAGGCAACCCAGTACTTGAGCACTACACATGCACAGTAGAGCCCGTTCCTGTGACTGAGGGGGGTCTCCCATAGTTTCCCTAATTACCCATGATGCTCCTTACTGCAGTGAGCACGAGATAGACGCCAGGTGATGATGTCATCTGTTCCTCACCGGAGGAGGTTGCAGTTACACAGGTGTGTGCAATTTTGTCTTTAATTAAGGTAGTTAGTTATGGGTATATATTGGTGGTTATGGTCTATCTGTGGTAAGCACTCCCTTGATAAAGGTCCTGTTTTTAGGACCGAAACGTTGGTGTTTTGTGCCTGCTTCACTAATACAATTCTTTTTGCTAACAAGTGTGCTGTCTCTTCCTTGCTGTGCCTGCTTTGGATTCCCTGGATTCTCTGGTCTGCCTGGTAAGGAGCCTTTGATTGTATTCATTCATATGGGACTAAGCACCTGTCCTCATCTGTATTTGTGTGCCATCTGCTCTGTTACCTATATATATATATATATATATATATATATATATATATATATATATATATATATATATATATATAAACAAAACACAAAAAAGCGCAAGCTCCATAGCGCGTAACTGTGTACAAATGAGGGTGAATTTATTAAGAAAAGTGTCCCTAGGAGATACACTTACAAAAAGTTAGACAATTGTTATTTATGTATAGCACAAGTTGCACCTTAAGCTAATTGAGTATTTTCTAGTTATTATTATTTAATTGTTTTAACAATATCAAATTACTAGCTGTTACGATTTGTGTTGAATCAGCACTGCTGATTCTAGTCTTCCTTGAGCTTTTTTGCCGTGTTTACATGGACTCTGCCCTATAAAACTGGCTACAGGACATCAACTAATCACTCCTGAGGAAGTCACGCAACGTGACGAAACGCGTAGAGACGGGGTGACGCCATCTCAGATGGTCGTGTGGGAGGAGGTCCTGTGTTCTTCTGCACTTTTCCAGCTATTCTGCTAGTGCTTCCACTATTGCACCTTCAAAAGCAGCTCCTTTAACATCAGAGATGCTGAATTGCTGCAGGACTCGTGGCAGGAGTCAGAAGCAGTCAAACCAGGTGCTCAGTATCACGGACGAAATCCCTCTCCCCCACTCCTGTAGATGACGCCCCATACAGATTCTCTCCAATGTAAATTTTATTCTAACTTTTTGTAAGTGTATCTCCTAGGGACACTTTTCTTAATAAATTCACCCTCATTTGTACACAGTTATGCGCTATGGAGCTTGCGCTTTTTTGTGTTTTGTTTTTCTAGATCTATGGTGGGTGGCTACACCACTTTCTTTTGAAGCAGCAAGGAGCTCCTGTGGTCAGTGTATCTTTGGGACTCTCTCCTCCTCCAGACCACCACCAAGTGGAGACATTTGGACTTATCCTTTTTTTCTTTGGACACGATCTATTTATTTGCTGGTTATTTTTATTAATTTGCATATACCTTAAGTGTTTATATGAATTATTCACAGTTATTTACTATACTTAGCAGCGCTACTTTTTTGTGTGTGTTTTTTCAATATATATATATATATATATATATATATATATAGTCAAATCGGGAGTTGGCACTCCCGTAGGCAAATATAAGCTGTTGGTGCATGTCCCATATATATAATATAGGTATGCGATACCGTTCCAAAGTCAGGCTATCACGAGGCAGCACACAAAAGTATTTATCAACACAAGTGTATTGTTGAAAAGTGGTACATCTAGACCAACGTTTCGGTCCTCCAAACGGGAGCCTTCCTCAGGGAGAACTCACTGATATAGAGATAGATAGAAATAGAGAGAGAGATTTCTGGAAGATGTTTCATTAGCAATGATAAGGTTATGTTGATGATCTCTTTTTATTAACCAGGTCATCCTGAAATCATGCACTGGAATTGATTATAAGGAATTTTATACTTTCCTCAAGATCATTGCACAAAACAGAATCCAAGACTTGAGGAATTCTGGAGGGGACACGATTGCCGAGACGTGCACTGCCGATGCTACGATGACGTACCCCGGGCCCCTGCACACCGTGTTTGACCTCGAGAAGACTGCCGGTATTCTGGCATCGTTGCTTAACAATGAGGACTTCATCAAATTAGACAAGGAGTCTCTCTGCCCCCCTCCTGATGAATTAATGCAACGTCTGAAAACTGTGATTGCACAAAACTCACACGTTCACTAAATATATTCATAGATTCATAAGAAACAAACAGTATTTTGGCTTCCAAAAAAAAAGGGTATTGGGAAATGTGGCTGATCATTGTGCATGTAAGATGGCTATTTGTTTTGCTAGACCATCAAAAACATGGTACAAAGCTGGATATACTGTAGCACATTGCTTTGTAGATTCTTCATGCAAAGCAAACAATGACACTTGGTTTGTCTCTCAGCTTTAATATAATATGTTTTCGTGAACAGGACTTTCCTAGTTATACATGTTTTGTGCACTTTTCTATTTAACCTTTGCTGTCTGAAAGTTTTCAGTGTGGTTTCTCAGTAATCCACATCTAAAAATCTTGTCACATATAACCATGCATTTACAAAATGTAATAACACTTAACATGTAGCCTTATGAAGGAAAGCCATTATGTATTTAATTTGCTATACATTTTTAGCCCCACCACTAGTTAAAGCTGCAGACCAAGCAATATCCTACATGGTTTTTTGTTTTTTTTTACTAAATCCGTTCTGTACTATGAGAAAGTACTTGTAAATAACTCTGAATTACATTTTTAATGTATTATAATGTACCTATGATTTTTTGTTTATATAACAACCATTAACAAAGTCACATCCCCTTCCTCTTGTGAAACAGGCTCTGGCACACCCCTTTTTGAGCCCTGTCCCCTCTCTAGCAGTGCACCAATTGTATCTAGTGACTGCCTGGTCACATGATCTTCCCCACAGAACTTTGCATCTTTTGGTCCTCTTCTGTTGCACTGACAGCCATTTAGTGAACCCCTGAGCCGAATCTTCACCGATCGATCTATGATGATAATTACTTATCACTGTGTGGATTGTATTTATGCACATATTAAAAGGACTGGGGGGGGGGGGGGGGGCAGCTTAGACGGCTCCTTTACCATGTTCAGTAACTCCACCCTTTAGCTATACAGTATATCAATCTTTGCAGCTTTAACTGTTGCCATGGGGAAAAGAGTCTCCGTTCTCTAAATAGAAGTTGGGTTAGATGAATTACATTTCTTTTTCTGCCCTCCTCTCCCATTGCAGCTTTATTATTTGTAGGTCATGCAATCCTCACTGGCATGTGCCTGGCCATGCACTGGTAACAATGCTACGGCACATACAGTATTTAGCTCCTTTAATTCAATGTGGTCTTGGATCTCGGATATTGTGCATCTACAAAGCACACCCTCCTGGATAAAAGGCTTTGCTTGTTGTGCTGTGTTATCTCGTTTTTATTTATATTGGCATACTGTATGTGCTTCTTTATATTTCTGCTATGTATGACAAATACAAATACCACGTATGAGCGCATTCACATGTCACGACAGCTCTGCAACCCTGCCTCTCCCCATTATCTCTTAGCTTACAGTGCTTCCACTGCAGCCAGGGATTCTGGGTAATGACAGGCACATGAGCACAGTGTCACCTTTTGCTTCTTGCCCATTTTAACATGGACCCCTATAAGTTTATGCCTGCTGCATTGCCCGGCCTAGGTTAAAGAATTAGTTACAGTGGCGGCCGCCTTTAGCCTCGTGCTGCCGTTTCAACGCGATTTTTAAAACCGCGGGCAGATGCGGCATGTTCCGCCCGTTTTAGGCGCCGCGGGCGGTTTCATTGTTTAGCGCTATTAGCGCTGTCTAGCCATGAATGCGGCTGAACGCGGCAAAGTGCGTGACATACGGAAAACATTCCCGAAAAAATTCGGGGATGTACAGTGGCGGCCGCCTTTAGTCTCCTGCGGCCGCCACCGCGGGATTTTTAAAAACGCGGGCAGATGCGGCGTTTTTTCCTCAGATTTCGACACCGCGGGTGCTTTCAAGGTTAAGCGCCATTAGCGCTGAACGGGAAGTGCGGCTGACGCGCGGCCAAGTCCGTTAGAAACGGAAAACATCCCCAAATTTTTAAGGGGATGTTGGAGGTTTAAGGGGGCCGTGACAGTAGGAGGATAAAAGGGGCCGCAACAGTACATGCTCCGTATCAGCAATATGATTTAAAAGGGGTGTGCTGCACTCCACAATGAAAAGATAAATACATACAGTTTACCGGTGCTGCTGGTTCAAGGAGGTACCTGTCAGGTATATTCCAAGGTAATACTCAGGAAAGAAGGATCCAACGCTCTACGGATTTCTGAATAAAGAAAATGTATTGTGCCACACAACGTTTCGACCAATAGGTCTTTCTCAAGTTGCCTAGTCACTTGAGAAAGACCTATTGGTCGTAAGGTTGTGTGGCACAATACATTTTCTTTATTCAGAAATCCGTAGAGCGTTGGATCCTTCTTTCCTCCGTATCAGCAATAGTCATTTTTTCAAGCAAGAACAATTAAAAAAAAAAACTTAACTTTTGTCTTAATGGCATTGATTTTTTTTTTTTTTTTTTTTACTGTTATCTCAATGTTTTCATTAAAAAGAAAAACGATATTATTTTATATTGACAGATTATCTGTTTGCATTTCTTACGGCTGCCTGTAACATTTGTATGGTAAATAGGGGGTCACACATTGATTGTGTTAGTGTGGTATTCTGCCGCCCTGCAATGGTCACACGCTAACGCCAACCGCGTTTGCAGAACAGCATTTCTCAGAGGGCGGAACTCTCCCTGACATGACTGCAAGGCCAACACGTAAACGTAAAGCCAGTCTCTGTTCTCTCAATAACCCGTCAATGGAGGTATGTGCTCCAATGTATTGATCCATTTCTGTCCCTAGTGATGCGTTTCAGTGCACACACGGGTCTTCCATGGGGAATAAATAGTCACCTGTTCTCTATGGTAATGGGCGCTCTGAGAATATATATCATTAGTGTTTCATTTATCTCGGGCGGCCAACTCCAGTCCTCAGGAGCCACTAACAGGTTAGGTTTTCAGGATATCCCTGCTTCAGCACAGGTGGCTGTCAATGACTGAGCCACCTGTGCTGAAGCAGGGACAGCCTCAAAAGCCGACCTGTTGCTGGCTCTTGAGGACTGGAGTTGGCCGCCTCGGATTTATCTGCTTGCTGTACTAGTATATCTGTTTGTCGTATTGTGTCCAGAATGCACTGCTACCCTGAAGGGCCTGCGTTATCTGCCAAGCCGATGAGCACCCCTGATCAGGTGCAAGAAGGAAACCAGTCTCAGGTGATCATATTTATTGTAGTCAATATATCAGCAGTTCATCGACATCATTTTTAAACAAAAGTGCAATGCCGGTGTACCCATCTCAATATAGGCACGGTTAATCCAGTTCAGAAAGAGTTTACAAAAAGATATCAGCCATATCAGCCTAATACTTACTCTATAGTAAGGTAAGTCTACAACACATTAAAAAGCAATATAACGGCAGAGTTTGTGTGATTGAAGACAATACAATGTTCCTTTGGCAGATTGGGCCACAATATCAGCAGCCATTCCATTCCATCCTTCCATTACACTTTGAAAGTGTGACATGCCCGTTTTTATTATTCATAATGTGAGTGCATATATTTTTACTTACATAAACGTTTTATATCTTGGTTGACCTGCGCTATGCCAGTTTGTTCTCTCTCTTGCATTTTGGGCTGTATCCTCTGAGTGCCAGGACCATCTTGATGACAACCGTATCACTTACCCACCACTGACTAATTAGTCAACCCTGCTGTTTTGACTCTTACATCTTGTGAGTAGTCATTTCAAAAGAGCCAAGATTGTGAAAACCTTTCATTTTAACTCATTGCCATTCTGCTGCACTTAAGATTTGTTTGTTTCTTCCCCATGCTCCCCCTGGATTTCGTGTCTACTACTGTAACCTTTGGGGACGTGTGAGGACTACCCCTCCCAGTGGGTCAGAGCCGGGGGTGAAACTGTATACACGTGAATTTATATTATTCGGTTTTTTTTTCCACTTATTTAAAGTATATTTCATTGTTCACTTATTAAGTGTTCAACCCCTTTATCTGTTTGCGCCTTTTTTTCACTTTACCACTATAATATTGCTTAGTAAATATAGCCCATAAAGGTAGAAGTGCCGGTACAGATTAACACGCCAGATCCAGCGTGGATCGCCATTCATGTCAATAGGAGTTAACGGCGGATCGTTAGCCAGTACTAACTCTTGATAAATCTGCCCCATAGGGTATTAAGTGATACTTTGTTTCTTTATTAGATCTCAAAATTCAGCTGGAAACAGTTTTAACATTTTAAATATCTACCTTGTCATATAAATCTCTTGTGTATTTTACCATATAAATAGTTCACTTTTAATATTTACAGTTTGCAATCCAAAACGTTTTTTTTCTAGACAGTTCATAGCAATAGTTTTACATTTTGATTATATAAACATTTTTCTGTCACTTATTCATTTTTTTGTATGTACAATTGTAAGGTCTGCCATGTTATTTCATGTACAGTAGCCTCAGTTTGATTAGGAATTTGCCTGTGTAATTTTCAGTTCATCAATAACAGAAACGCGTCGTCGCACACTTGAAGCTGGTTGTGTTATTACCGACTCCAAGTCAGCAGCAGCAGCAACGAGCTTTACCTCCGTTCTGCGTCCGAGTTTACAACCTCGGTCGTCTCTATCTACAGTGTGCAGGGATTAAAGGAAAAAGCAGTGACCTCGGTGATGCACTTCACTGTGGCTTCGCATCTAGAGCAGCAATGAGGGACTTTATTTAGGTTTTTTTGTTTTTATTTACCTGTACGTGAACTAAGGGCTACTCCAGCCTCCCAAAAAGACATTTTCCAGGCACGGTGGATGTCCGCAGATTGCCGACACCGTGTATGTTTTATTGAAGAGTAAGTAGCTGTAAAAGGCTGGAAGTTTTACGTGTGATGAGCAGGAAAACGACTCCCATCTTCCCACCGTTTACATACACACTGTCTAAGCTTTCCCCTCGCTTCATTTGTCAGAAATGTATCTGTCTACAATACAGGCCAAAGATCATCGCTTTAAATCAGACACATTGCCATTACTTTTCTGAAGCCATTTGACCGCTACTTGTACCTAAACAAGGTGAAGCTCTGAAATAGGGAGTTGCAGAGGCTTTTATATATATATTCACTGACACAGTGCTCCACAATTCCTTCAAATATATATATATATATATATATATATATATAAATAATTGAAGGAATTGTGGAGCACTGTGTCAGTGAATTAGGTCACAGGGCTAGTAATAAAGCCGTGTCCGCCAGACTTACAGAACTGTAGCTCACACTGATCCTGTTGAACGGAACCGGTGATACTGTAGCGTGAGCAAAACCATCTACAGTATGTCTGGCGTGGCCCATTCCAGTCCTCAAGGTTCACCAACAGGCCAGGTTTTCTGGATAGCCCTGCTTCAGCACAGGTGGCTCAATCAGTATTGCATCTGAGCATCTCTGTCTTTTGCCCAAATATTTTAAGAGTTTAAAGCATTACTGCCCAGTTTTGACTCAAACAAATGTCAAGATGCGGCAAATGCACACGATGAGAGAATATAATGCAGATCGCACCTTTACCTTTCATTAAATGACTATTTAAATGTCCTTCAGGTAGATTGTGCAATTTATGTTATTTTAACATAGAGCTTAATGTGGGTACATTTCTTGGGGCTTTGCTGAAATTTTACCCAATGTAATCTAATCTACACAGAAGCAATGTACAAGACAAATACAGAGATTAAAAAAACTCCTGTAGTTGCAATGCATACAAGTAATTACACGATCTATGTACAGTTCTGCAACTTTGTACTAATAACCACATCTCCTAACTACTGTACTAGAGGTGTGTGAGATGTCAGAAGAAGTTTGCGTACCCGGCAAAATTTGCCCTTTTCTCACCAAGAACTTTCTGAAAATGTTTTAGTTTGCAAAAAACAAAAACTCGGCAGGCATTAACAGTCTATTGGTTAAACTTCAAGCAACAATTGTGAACATTTTGAGGACTGAAATTTCGTGAAAATGAAAAACTCTAAAGAAATTTACACTTGCCATAAACACTAAGTTTATAGTTCTCCTATAGATCAAGAAGTTTTCAACGTGGATTATTCTACAGCAGGGGTAACCAACTCCAGGCTTCAAGGCAAGGTTAAAGGGTTATCTAAGCAGGATTGTATATATATTCTTTTAACATCCGTGTCTTACCCTCATACCGGGGTGAGCCAACTCCAGTCCGCACGAGCCACCAACAGGTCAGGTTTTCAGGATATCCCTGCTTCAGCACAGGTGACACGAAGACTGAGCCCCTGATTGAGTCACCGGTGCTGAAGCACGGACTGATTGAGCCACCTGTGCTGAAGCAGGAATATCCCGAAAACCTGACCTGTTGGTGGCCCTTGAGGACTGGTGTTGGCCACTCCCTGCACTAATAGATAATACAAACCAGCCACAATGTATGTGGACTTACCCAAAAAGTTGTGTACTTAGTACCTGTTTTGAGTAGTGTGAAATGACTACATTGTCAGTGTTTGCATGCTAACACGGCCATTAAGCTGGGTCACACGTGCAGCTGTATTTGCTGCATTCACAGCTGTGCTGCCTTTCTTTGCTGGCTAATAAATACATTGCTATTTTATAGCAAAGAGTCGTCTTTATGGGAAGTGCAAAGGTGCTGGTTCTTTCCGTCCGTCTTCGCCAGATCGCAAGTTCAAACCTTGATCAGTAATACAGAATAGATGGTGATCCTAAGGCGATTTGTGGTGTCGGATTTCTTCCTTTTGAATGTGTTCATAGCAGGACTGCAGTTAGGAGAGAAAACGGGGATTGTTACTTCGGTGATAAAATGCCTTATTGCACATTATGCAACTTCACCCGCTTATTTCCAGGTTTATCACGTTGCTACAAGAGCCATTTCTCCCCAAAATAGGTCAAACAAGCAGTGTCGTTTTCACCACGAAAAGGAGTCGCAGAATGTGACGGGCGAGACCTTCCCTGTTACAAAAATGTGGGCGTAATGAAACTGATAAAAGAAACGGCACGCCTAAAAGTTTCAAGTTGCAACTAAGGCCGCGTCCATAGTGCAGGATACGACGCGAGCCACGTAGCTCACACCGAAACAAACACTAGGATACCAATGCATATGCGCATAGTGCGCCTGGGCTAGCGCGTGCACATACGCTACAGGCAGAGTGGCGCTTCGCAATACAAATAAGTTTGTATTTACAGCGTGACACCGGGTCACACGTAGAGCACGGAAGCTAGCGCTGCAAATACAAACTTGTTTGTATTGCGAAGCACCGCTCTCCCTATAGTGCATGTGCACGCACTCTGCGCATATGCACTGGCGTCCCAGTGTTTGTTACGGCACGAGCTACGTAGCTTGCGCCGTATCCTGCACTATGGGTGCGGCCTCACGGAGGAACGCCTAAGCTAGCGCATTCTAATACACTATAACTCAGCCTCACTGCCGTTTTTAAGCCTTAGCTAGGGCTTAAAGCAGCACTTCAGCTCCTTGTGCAAGTCACTTTATCTCCCTGTGCCTCATGGATTGCAAGCTCTGCAGGGCAGGTACCCATGCCTGCAATAACATAGATTGTAAGCTCTATGGGACAAAGACCAGAGTCTGCAAAAATGCTACTGTATGTACAGTGCTGCTTACACTGTCGGTGCTATACAAGATACACTATTATTTGCCCTTTCTGGCGCGCTTTTTATTTTTTACAGAACGCGTGGGAAATACTGTATGAAGGCCGGGGGGTCCGTGAGGCCACGATGTGGATTACTGCAACCCCCGATCCGGCGGGAACTCTGCAGGGTTGGGCACGGTACCCCACATCGTGGCGTAAAGAATCCCGGCCTGAGTATACGGGAGGTTAAAATGGAGGTCTCACCCGGGGTTCAGTGCAACCTGACGTTACAGACGCGAGAGATTAAGAAAATCATGATTTTAAACAAAAGGAAAAAAAACAAGTTTATGGGGGGGGGGGAGATAACATTGCAGGAGTTACACACAGAGGCTTTTGGGGGGGGGGGTCAGCTACGTTTACGATGTGCTAGGTCATAGCACTACTTAGTATATTGGGGCCAATATTAGTTTCTTTGATGTGATGCCGTTTGGTATATGAGCAGGAGTGAAACGCATTTAAATGATACTTCATGTTGTATACTTGTTAAGATCTAAACTCTCCTTGTGTAACTATTCCATGACCGTTGCAGGCCCGTATTTATGCATATAGGCCTGGGCCTAGAGGGGCAAATTCTTTTGGGGGGCGGCAAATTTCGGAGGCGGACGGTGCGGCGGTTACAGAGGCCCCGCTCTCTTCCCCACAACAACTGATTGCCGGTGGAGAGCGCGGGGCCTCTGTAAAGGTCCCTTACCTCTTCCTGCAGCGTCGCGTCACCATGACATGACATCCCATGGCGCCCCCGTTCTCATGGAAACGCGTCACCATGTGACGCTAGGACGTTGCAAGAGGAGGCGGCAACAGCGGAAAAAAGGTAAGTGCCTATTGGCGGCAAAATTCTAAAAGCGGCCCTGCTGAAAGTGCGAAGTCATGAGCAGTATCACTTTATGCACTCTGTGTGCTGTACATTTTCATGATAGCCTGAAAAAATGCGGCTTCAAATAAATATGTTCATTGGTTGTAAAGGAACCGTTTCTCCTATTCAATCCAGAATACAAGTTCCCTGCAAATTCTTCCTTCTCATATGCTTCATTGGGAAATTAAGTAGCGTTCTATTTGGAAGATGTCCAAAAAAAGCAGTGATACAGCGCAACAGCCAACAGAGAGCAGGGTCCAAGTAATCAAAAAAAATCAATTTATTAATGCAACATAATAAAAAAAAAACGGAGGGCAGAGCTCTCCTACGCGTTTCGTGCCCGATCACACTTTATCAAGGCATCCAGAAGACCAAAACAAAAAAGCCTTTTAAAAGACAGCTGATTTGGCGGTTTCGCAGCAAAAACCGCGATGACGTCCCGACTCACAGCGCATGCGTGGACACATCACCATATCCCGCGCATGCGCAAAAGCAAAAACGGGCCAAATGCAATCAGACTGACAGCTGTTGCATTTTAAGCACCATTACAGGTCGTCCTTTTTTTGGGGCTGACACGAGGAAATCCCAAGGCCACAGGAACCGAACAATCCGGGGCGGATTGAAACCCTCAACATTTTGTTCGCGTGTCTCTAAGAGAGGGACTTCGTCAATCCGGAGGCACAGGACTAAGGTTTAGAAAGGTGCAAGACAGTGAACGTGTGTGTGTGTGTGTGTGTGTGTGTGTGTGTGTGTGTGTGTGTGTGTGTGTGTGTGTGTGTGTGTGTGTGTGTGTGTGTGTGTGTGTGTACGTTCATACACCTAGCATACACAAACTAGCGTTTACCTGCTTTTCTCATTTAGGCTAGGTCTTAGGAGCTAACAAAAGTGTATTTTTATGCATATATTTTATTGTTTATTCTGTGATATTAACTGTTGTGTTTCTCGCAAATGAGCAATTAAACATATCTTAAAATACAAAGTATCTGTGAA
Organism: Ascaphus truei; assembly: GCF_040206685.1. Lineage (NCBI taxonomy): Eukaryota > Metazoa > Chordata > Amphibia > Anura > Ascaphidae > Ascaphus > Ascaphus truei. The sequence goes on along the minus strand of NC_134484.1, from coordinate 457,577,208 downwards.
ATAGTGCTTCCCCTGTAGTACAGTGTAGACCGTGCAGGAGACGTGGTTTGTGGGACTGCAACTTTAACACTTACCTCCAGTGCAGTCAATAAGAAGTCATAAATCCCTCCCACATTATTGGGATCCATCAAGTCCCGAATAAAATGTATTTCAGCTCCGAGGTGCTGTATCCTGTGAAACAAGTGTAGACATATGTACAGTTAGATCCACAAACATGAGCATATTCTTACATACAAAACAAACCGTGACATCTGCAAACCAAAGTGCATGACATTGAAGAATATAAACTCCATTATCTCAAAGTGACTTCTTATTCATACTGTGTAAGCCATGCAATAAAGTGATAGAAAGAAAAAACACGGTGATCGATCAGTCACATTAAAATGTTTAATGTGCATTAAATCTCCATCTTGCTACCTTCTGTATGTGGCTTGGGATGTGCTTAGGATGTAATGGTCGTGATGAAAGAGCTATAATGTTTTTACTGATTTCTTAGACGTCCCGGACTCTACATTTTATGTATTTATAAAATGTTTTACCAGGAAGTAATACATTGAGAGTCACCACTCGTTTTCAAGTATGTCCTGGGCACCGAGTTACACATGGTTACACTAAATGAACAGGGTGATACATTATATTTAAAGACATTTCATGAACAGTTAAAGCTAATATATGTTATAGGCGTATGTAACAGTTACAGACCAGATTAAAAAGTGAGACAGCTTTAGTTTTGAAAAAACTTAGACCGGTGGCGGCTTTGATAGTCTCTGGTAGATTGTTCCAGTTGTGAGGTGCACGGTAAGAGGAGGAACGGCCAAATTCTCTGTTGAACCTTAAGACTATGACCAGTTCTGTGAACCAGTTCAACCTTGGGACTGTGAACAGAAGGTGATAAGTTCTGGGTGTAGTAGGGGTGAGGAGTTTGCTCAGATAGGCGGGTAGCTTGTGCAGAAGGTATTTGAAGGCAAAACAGGAAAAACTGTGCGTAGACTCAAGTGATAGCCAATCTAGTTCTTTGAGCATTTTGCAGTGATTTGTGTTGTAGTTACATTGTAGGATAAAGCGGCATATTGAGCAGTAAAGGATGTCTAATTTGCTAAAGTGAGTTTAGGGTGCTGTACCATATACTATGTACCCATAGTCTATAATTGCTATGAGCATCTGCTGTGCGAAGCGCTTTCTGACCAGCTTGTGTAGGTAGGATTTGTTCCTATAAAGTACACCTAGTTTGGCATAAGTTTTGGATGTTAGGGTATAAATATTCAACCCAAATGTTAAATGGGAGTCAAATCATATGTCCAAATATTTGAAATTAGTGACAGGGGCAAGGATGCTATTACAGGTTGTTCTGATCTGTAGCTCTGTCGCTGGTACTGTAGCTTTGAAAAATCAAGTTAAGTCTAGAAAAAAAATCAGATTGAAGTATGTGTCCTAGGTCAGAGAGGCTAGCACTGTATGCAAATAAGATTGTGTCATCCGCATACATGTGTATGTGTTACAAGCTGTAGGAAGATCATTGATGAACACTGAGAAGAGTAGGCGCCCCAGAACAGAGCCTCGCGGGACACCACAGGTGACAGCCAAGGGGTTGGAGTTGGAGCCTGAGAGTCTGATATTGGGATCTACCCAGGTGGGAGAGGCCCATGCCAAGGCGTCCCCTGTTAAGAGAGTAAACATAGGCTACCTTGGTGCGTCCGGTGGGGAACAGGCTGGGAGAAATCTCAAACTGTATTTCACATTGGTTCAAAAACCCACGACAGACTAGAGGGTCACCCGCATATGCTTTAGGCGTAGGAATCCTAAGTTCTGATGGCCGATCGCCACCCTGCGCGGCTGGGGCCGGTGGCGGAATAGGCTGTAGTGAAAGCTGTTGTACCAGGCTTGTGATCTGAGTTCCCAAAGTATCAATGCAAAGCGCAAGTCCCCTGATTAGTTGGCCCACCTCAGTCAGGTCTGTTTCTGTTGGGCTCTGCATAATGTCACGCTGTGCAGCCCGCAGACCAGGCCAGTCCCCTGTACTGAGGCGGGATATTGAATATACACACCGACAGCAGAGGGAGCGGGTCCGGGATGTGGTTGTAGCGTGACCAAGCCTGGATTAAGATTTAGAATAGTCGTTGTACTTGCCGAGTTCAGGAGGATAGAGAGTTCCGTAGTCAAATCCGTTTCCGTGTCCAAGGGGCTGAGAGGTAAGAATTGTGATGGGTAAGCCGAAGTCGGGAGCCAGAGAGGTAAGTCAGACAAGCCGGTTCAAATCTGTAGGGGTAAAGACAAACAGGAGCACGACACAGTTTCCAGGCTACACAAGAAGCAAGGAGCTATGCAGGGCAAGGAGGAAGTGACAGGCAGGGTATTTAAAGCGGTAACCACCAATCCGGACGGGGGCGTGACGAGGAGCAGCTCCTGAGAGGCTGGGAGTAACAGGGCTCAGCTGAGGGTGCAGGAGGCGTAGCAAGAACTCCCGGGCTGAGCGGGGGGCGGAGGCAGGCATGGCGCATGTGTTACAAGTGCCAGGGATAGATGCGCGCTCTGTAACGCCGGCGCGAGAATCCAAGATGGCAGCTGCGGCGTGAGTAGCAGAAAGTGCCGCGTGCCGGCAGGGGTAGCGATGAGGAGCAAAGGCAGCAGCAGCTGCAGTACTGGTAGTGGGTAAGGAGGGGTCACGTCGCAGGGGACATGGCCCCCGATTCCTTACATTAACATGGGTTTCCCCCACCTCAAGCAGTTGCACTAAGGAAGTGAAGGCAGGTCACCTGACTGTGTCCAATCAGGAGACACAGGGGCGGTGCCTGTTGAAACTACTTAGGGCACTTCATTTTCCTATTTAGTGAGACAGAACAAGTTCTGTAGTGTCAGAGTGTGAGTTAGCTAGTGAGAGGAGAAGGAATAGAGCTGTTAGACCTATAGGTGGACCAAATACCTCCTGCCCTGCATAGGGGCAGGGGAAGAGCTAGACCCACTCTGGGTAGCCCTGGGCCCAGAGTGGCATCAGGGGGACATGCTGAAGGGAGACAGCCGGCTGAGACGACTGCCTGCTGTAAGCTGCTGCTGCTGAGAACTTGAATAAAGAGTTCTCATTGTAAAGAGACAGAATGTGAGACTGGAATCTCTCATCCCTGAGAGGGAATTCTGCTGTAGGGATTCCACCCCATATCCCTGGGGCCCGCAGGAGATGGAGGCGCTGCACCATTGAGGAGAACGAAGGCACAACCCCAGAAATCTGTCCTGTTGTCCCCATGTCACCATGGGAGACTCAGGCCCTCCTGTTGCCAGCAGGTATGCACCACATTCAGACTTGTAGCTGGAGCTTGAGACACCCTAGGACACCCTATGTGAGATTGGGAGGGGGTCGAGGGGCTACATAACATTTTCACTTGTAAAAGATAAGGAATAGGCATTGTAACAAGGCTGACATAACATTACTGAGACCACAAATAATGCTATGTGCTGTTTAATATGAGTATTACCCTGCTCGTGATACCACATACACCAACAATGGCAGCAGATCGTCCATCGGAAGCTTGTATTCCTTCTCCAGCACACGGGATACCGTAGTCTCAATTTCTTCGTATGTCTTCAGAATGATTTGTAGCTTCTCTCTCGGATCCACGGTAGTGCTTTAAAATATCAGTCGTTGTGATTTTACAAAACCATTTCATTCCCATTCCATAGAAACACATACAAAACATAGTGTGTGTGCACTGCACATAACATCATTCAGTTAGGACAGAGTTTGTGCCAGATGTTGAAGTTCCCAAACACATTTTTAAATGCACCTGACAGATCGTTGTGTTGCTGTTTATAGCTAGTAATACATATTACTTAACAATGCAGGCACCAGGAATCCCTTTCCCAGAGCACTGAGATAAGCCACTATTTACAGTATTTAGAGCTTACATATAAATTAGGTGCCTTTAAGAAATGGACAGTCTTTGGGGTGTCCATAATATATTAAAAAAAATATACATATAAGTCTCCCAACTCAGATTGGCTCGTCCTGTAGTGATGGAAAGTTTTTTTTTTTTTTTCTCCAATCTATGTCAACATCAACATTTCTTTATAAGTAGAAACTTAAATAAAGGCAAATTGGCTACTCTCATAATGAAAAAGTGTGTGTGTGTGATCACTATAAAAAAAATTAAATATCTTAATAAACCATATATATATACAGTATATATATACTGTATATATATATATATATATATATATATGCAAGAGAGAAAGAGAGGACCCCGCATCCACAAGACATGTAAACACAGCTAAATACCGACACTGGAAAAATCCAAACTACAGTGATGTGTCGGTGGTGCTATAAGGGCAGTATAATAGATTGAGAGAGAGAAAAAGGCCCTAAATAAAGCACTCTAGTATTTGTATCAGTACAAATCACATAAGGTTTATTAATGTATTGTCACAGAACAAAAATAGTTAAAACAAAGCACAGAAATGTTTAAAATACAGCATGGATCCCCTGTTCATTACAAAGCTAAACAACTCCCTCAAAGAAGATGCCCAAAATACACTCAGATAGTATTCTGAAACGCCTGACAAAATAAACCTGGTGTGACACCCAACAGACTAAATAGTCACGGCTAGGGCTATGTAATCATCTGCAAAAGGTCAGATATGCCTACTAACCCCTGCAGTGTAGGGTTTGTCTGTGGCGACAAAGAGTAGCAGGTAAGTGACAGCAGAGATACACAGATTAAAGCCTGCAAAGCACATATAAGCCTATAGCTAGAGAGAGTGATACATCACCTATGGTGAGGTACAGTGTGGTCGGTACATTCAGGGGGGAACAAGGAGGGATGTTAGAGCATAGTAATGTGACCCAGAGAGGGGACAAACCAGGGGATCCTGCCTGCTGGACCTGCTCCTACGCGTTTCGGCACACAGCCTTCTACTAGGAGTGGTGATGTAAGCAGGGTAACATGCAGGTTTAAAAAGGGAACTAATTGGGCTAGTGGGTGTAATCACCTGGCAAAAATCAGACTGACATAGATTATGCAGAGGACAAACAGGTGTGGGCTAAGAGTGAGGCTAATAGAGTCAGAGATGGTCATAGGTTATCAGCCAATGAAAAATTCTTATTGTGGGTGCACTCACACTCCTCCAAAATAGTCAATAATTACATGAATACCTGCCTGGTGAGTCCAATATGTGGCAGTAGCAGAAAGCTTATCCTCAGGCTGTAGCACATAATGTACCTCAGGGCCACAGATGTAATGAATTAACTATAATGGCATAATGTGTTTAAGGGCAGAAAACGGGCCTCCCATATGTCACTGCGCATGTCCGTGACGTCATAACGTCGCGTCTGGTAAGGCAGGACGCCCTGAGCTTAGTAATGGGCACTAGTGAGGCAGAAAGTGTCTATGGGCAGTTCACAGCGCATGCGCGGCTCTGTGTCTGGTGTGTCCGTGTATTAGGCAGGCTAAATAAGCCCTGCATCGCGTCTCGCGCATGCGCGCCTCTGCATAATGGTCTCAAATGTAATGAGCAGTCAAAAGAGCACACATATCCGCTCACCACGATCGCAAAGCGCCCACAGATATAGCTGATGTAAGCACAATATACATAAGGATCAGCCTAATTCATTCAGAGTGCAAAGGGAACCTAAGGATTAAAAGCTCATCAAATATAGCCCCCAGAAGGGCAACCAGGCAAACAATTGTGTGGTCCGCATCACTGTGGAAGCCATAAGAATAGATGAAGCACATATTGCTTAAGGCATGACATATAACATCCAAAGATAACTATTAAGGGATGATATAGGAGTGATATATTGTTGTATATGGATCATACCTACATGCACTTACCTGTTAATAACATTTGTACAACAATATATCACTCCTATATCATCCCTTAATAGTTATCTTTGGATGTTATATGTCATGCCTTAAGCAATAAAGGTTCCCTTTGCACTCTGAATGAATTAGGCTGATCCTTATGTATATTGTGCTTACATCAGCTATATCTGTGGGCGCTTTGCGATCGTGGTGAGCGGATATGTGTGCTCTTTTGACTGCTCATTACATTTGAGACCATTATGCAGAGGCGCGCATGCGCGAGACGCGATGCAGGGCTTATTTAGCCTGCCTAATACACGGACACACCAGACACAGAGCCGCGCATGCGCAGTGAACTGCCCATAGACACTTTCTGCCTCACTAGTGCCCATTACTAAGCTCAGGGCGTCCTGCCTTACCAGACGCGACGTTATGACGTCACGGACATGCGCAGTGACATATGGGAGGCCCGTTTTCTGCCCTTAAACACATTATGCCATTATAGTTAATTCATTACATCTGTGGCCCTGAGGTACATTATGTGCTACAGCCTGAGGATAAGCTTTCTGCTACTGCCACATATTGGACTCACCAGGCAGGTATTCATGTAATTATTGACTATTTTGGAGGAGTGTGAGTGCACCCACAATAAGAATTTTTCATTGGCTGATAACCTATGACCATCTCTGACTCTATTAGCCTCACTCTTAGCCCACACCTGTTTGTCCTCTGCATAATCTATGTCAGTCTGATTTTTGCCAGGTGATTACACCCACTAGCCCAATTAGTTCCCTTTCTAAACCTGCATGTTACCCTGCTTACATCACCACTCCCAGTAGAAGGCTGTGTGCCGAAACGCGTAGGAGCAGGTCCAGCAGGCAGGATCCCCTGGTTTGTCCCCTCTCTGGGTCACATTACTATGCTCTAACATCCCTCCTTGTTCCCCCCTGAATGTACCGACCACACTGTACCTGACCATAGGTGATGTATCACTCTCTCTAGCTATAGGCTTATATGTGCTTTGCAGGCTTTAATCTGTGTATCTCTGCTGTCACTTACCTGCTACTCTTTGTCGCCACAGACAAACCCTACACTGCAGGGGTTAGTAGGCATATCTGACCTTTTGCAGATGATTACATAGCCCTAGCCGTGACTATTTAGTCTGTTGGGTGTCACACCAGGTTTATTTTGTCAGGCGTTTCAGAATACTATCTGAGTGTATTTTGGGCATCTTCTTTGAGGGAGTTGTTTAGCTTTGTAATGAACAGGGGATCCATGCTGTATTTTAAACATTTCTGTGCTTTGTTTTAACTATTTTTGTTCTGTGACAATACATTAATAAACCTTATGTGATTTGTACTGATACAAATACTAGAGTGCTTTATTTAGGGCCTTTTTCTCTCTCTCAATATATATATATATATATATATATCATCGAAAATTCATCAAATGTAATTTAAAAAAAATGCAAATATGCCATAAACGTTACAGTACTGATGTGCAGTACAGGCATACCCCGCATTAACGTACGCAACGGGATCAGAGCAGGTATGTAAAGTGAAAATGTACTTAAAGTGAAGCACTACCTTTTTCCCACTTATCGATGCATGTACTGTACTGCAATCGTCATATACGTGCATAACTGATGTAAATAAGGCATGTGTAACAGGCTCTATAGTCTCCCCGCTTGCGCACAGCTTCGGTACAGGTAGGGAGACGGTATTGCTGTTGAGGACGTGCTGACAGGCGCATGCGCGAGCTGCCGTTTGCCTATTGGGCGATATGTCCTTACTCGCGAGTGTACTTAAAGTGAGTGTCCTTAAACCGGGGTATGCCTGTACTCAATATGTTCAATGACTGTCATCAAGGTGACTGCTGTGAAGCGATCAGCTGCTGCTTACTATATCACTGTGTGTTACATGTTTCAGTGTATGGAAGATTTTACCCGTGTGCAAAAGGAGTTAGGAAGAAACAGATCAGCCTTATAAATTACAACGTAAAAAAAAACTAAATGCTTCACCAACAAATGCTACGTGATAAAAAAAAAAAGAAACATGAGATTTTTTTATATAGCTGGAGCAGTGGGCTTCAACTTTTTCTATAAGCAACCCTAGAGTTAGATTGTGAAATTCTAGGGGACCCCCAACCCTCTCTTCCACCCATCTATTATTTTGTTTAGAGTATTTCACATCAGCACTTTAGAGATTATGGAATTTCCCCACTTTTTATTACATTTGATATATTTTCTATCATACAGCATATATAGTTTTGTTTTTTTCTATTTGCTGGTGTAAGTTTTTTAGAGTCAATTAAGTTGATTATTTTTTTTTTAATTGTAGGAGAGTAACCCGTCCGTCTTTCATTAAGTTTCTATTTGTGTAGTAATTTTCCTATGACAAGAGAACCTCCAGATATTTAAACATATCCAATCGTTTAATTCTATCTTCTAATGTGGGGTGTGTCTCTCTTACTTTTTTTTATTATATCTACACTTCTTTGTATTTTGCAACACCATAATGTCCTTGAATATTCATAATGTCATAAATTCATAATGAACGTCAGAATGTCCTTGAATATTCATAATGTCATAAATTCATAACGAAGGTCATAATGTCCTTGAATTTTCCATATTCACTAAATCTTGCCCCCGAGCATTAGCAAAAATTAGACAAAAGCTCATTTTCTGTTCAGGTTTTTACATCTATCAGCAATGCCTAACCCAACACCCCCAGACAGAGAGAAAAATCCAGGAAACAGGAGAAAGGGTGCAGGACAAATGCATAAAACAAAGGTTCAAGAAACCATGAGTAAACTATTACCAGCTAGCAGTGGTGGAACCAAGCACTGGTGGAGTGGGGGCGGCGGCTGAGGAAGTCCACTCAAGCGGTGATTGCGAAGTTTGGACCTTACTTTCGGCGGGGCCTAACTTCCGCGTTATGACCACCTGGGTGGGCCCCTTCTGGCGCCGCACCTGGTATGGCCGCGCACCACAGGTAGACCCCGGGAAGGAGGTATGCAGAGAGGCGGCCTTTAGAAATGCCGTAACGCTGTACCAGATGCTAAAATAAGTGCCGGAAACAGCGTTTCAGAGCATGGAGGATGATCCCCTAAAGGTGATGGGCCCTGGTGTAGCCGAACCAGCTGCACAATATAGTGGTTCCACCACTGCCAACTAGGAAGAGAAGCATGGACAGGCTTCGGGTAACCAGGCCATGTTAAGTGAGATCTGGCAAAGCTTTGTTCTAGTTTCCCGAATTGAGGCAGAGGGCAGTCACATCATATAACTTTCTTGTGAAACATAACTCAGGCGTGAGATGTTGGTTATCTACTTACATTATCTTCTGCAGGCATTCGGTTGCAGAACGAAAACATTTGTACCTCATGATGGAGTTCCTCTATAAAACAGACAATGTTTACACTAGCAACGGGGGCTCTCGACTTTCTAAAGGCGGTTAGACTCGATCATGAGGAAATGAACAGTGAAATGTTGCTAGTGTAAAAAAACAGAAGGTTTTACAGTATGAAAGTCCCAAATCCGTCAACAAATGACAGCAACAAGCAAACATCATTACACAACAACGCATGAAAGGTAAATACGGGTTCTCATCATCTGGCTAAATAAAGTCGATTGTGCTGAATTGAATTGGATTGGCTGTATTATTATGTACGTGGGCTAATCAGCATTTTACATGAATAAATCATGTCCTATACTCACAACTGAAATAATGTGGAATTCAATTAGATAAACAGCTGGTGTATGGCTGAAATTCAGAGGCTTGTAGATCATTTCTCTAAAACATTTTGGAAAACCTAATGTAATCACGCAATCAAACATTACACCAAATCACTGCCCAAGTTTCTTGCTCACATACAGCTCAACCCCCTTATAACGCTGTGCTTGGGGTGCGTAGAATCACATCGCGTTATAAGCGGATCGCGTTGGAAATAATGTACAATTGTATGCATTGTACAATAAAGTATTTAAGATACCAATAATCGTGTTGTAAAGTATTCACAAATACGAAAATTGGGGGCCACGCTTGCATCGCGTTATAAGCGGATTCGCGTTGTAACGGATCGCGTTATAACGGGGTTGAGCTGTACTTAGCTGTAGAGAATGAATCTGTGCGAGCTTAGTACGGGATGCTATGGGAGCTTAGTACTGTGATTTGACTTCTTACCTGATTGGCTGTTAGTTTGAGATCTTTCAGGGGCCATAATTGCCTAAACAACAAAAAATTGGGAAAACATGACTGTTTTTGTAACCATCAATTCACCCACCTTTTACCTATCCTATTATTATGAGAGTATATCTTACACACTTATTATAGTATATCTTACACACTTATTATAGTACTGTATATCTTACACACTTATTATAGTATATCTTACACACTTATTACAGTATCTCTTACACACTTATACACTTATTATAGTATATCTTACACACTTATAGTATATCTTACACACTTATTATAGTACTGTGTATCTTACACACTTATTGTAGTAGATCTTACACACTTATTATAGTATCTCTTACACACATATTACAGTATATCTTACACACATATTACAGTATATCTTACACACATATTACAGTATATCTTACACACATATTACAGTATATCTTACACACATATTACAGTATATCTTACACACATATTACAGTATATCTTACACACATATTACAGTATATCTTACACACATATTACAGTATATCTTACACACATATTATAGTACTGTGTATCTTACACACTTATTGTAGTATATCTTACACACATATTACAGTATATCTTACACACATATTACAGTATATCTTACACACATATTACAGTATATCTTACACACATATTACAGTATATCTTACACACTTATTATAGTACTGTGTATCTTACACACTTATTATAGTATATCTTACACACATATTACAGTATATCTTACACACATATTACAGTATATCTTACACACATATTACAGTATATCTTACACACTTATTATAGTACTGTGTATCTTACACACTTATTATAGTATATCTTACACACTTATAGTACTGTATATCTTACACACTTATTATAGTATATCTTACACACTCTGCTCTGTTTTATAGAACTCTGCTCTGTTTGATAGAACTCTGCTCTGTTTGATAGAACTCTGCTCTGTTTTATAGACTTTGGCTCACTTTTGTACATCCAAGAACTCCAACAGCTTTGTGTCTGTGAAGAGACCCAGGCGTACAATCCCCTGCCAGTAGAGGGCGTCCTCCTGCTGATGGTACAGCATGTACAACATGAAGAGATCCGGATGGAATCGAGGCAGGACAAGAGGTAGAATGGAGGTGTAGGAATGTAGCTCGTCTCTGCAAAGAAGGAAGCTAATTTAGCTGCATTACTAAAATATTATCACCAGCGATCTTTAAACACTTGTGCACTCCCAGGTGACTCAACAAACTATGTCAAAACAACACATTTTTGTGTGTCTAGTTAAAAAGTATTACCAGCAGCTGTGCAAATGTATTCCAATTTGTTGAGCACATTTTGATGATGTTTTCTCAGAAAATGTGTGGTATTGTAAAATAATCACGAAAGTTCACATTGCCCAGGAATGCACAAAAATAGACATCTGAACAGGTCTTATGGAATAGCGTAGTTAAGTAAACATGGGCCGATAGTGCAGTGTATGCCCACACCCCCTGTTTATCAATTAAGATGACCCATCAAAATGCTACAGTAGGCTATCTACACTGTAGTACAGGGGTGCTCCACGTCAGTCCTCAAGCCTCCCCCAGACAGTTGAGGTTTTTGGGATATCTCTGCTTCAGCACATGTGGCTCAATCAGTCCTTGCTTCAGCACAGATGGCTCAACCACCTGTGCTGAAGCTGGGATATTCTGAAAACCTGACCTGTTGGGGGGGGGGGGGGGGGCTTGGGGACTGGAGTTGAGCACCCCTGCTATAGTAAGTAAGCACTCCGTGTTAAGACATATTACAAACTTTCCATTTTGGGAAAATCTGCAAAATGCATCCAGTAGACATCTAGTGTAAATATTCAATGACTGTTACATAAGGAGTACAATTTTTTTTACTATATGGACGGACTTTACCCCATGGGTAGAATTTTTGGGGGATGGAACTTTTGAGAACGAGGCATCTTTATCATTAATTTAAAAAAATTCAAGGCTACAAACCAGCGGTTATTAGTCACCTTTTCTCTCCGTCTTTCACTGCCGGGAGCTTTTGGTCCCTTTGCTCGGCTGCCATAACTAATAACGTGCTATAAATGAGGAAAGCAACATGAAGAACATCAGGGAATGTGTAATACTGTAGCATAAAATAGATTTCCAAAGGTTTAATTACTCCTCCTAGGATTTATTCCTGGAGAGACTCATTTTGTGAAAATACAACATTTTCTAAACTACAACTGTTGTCGTCCTTAACCGACCCCCCCCCCCCCCCCCCCCCCGCCATGTAATCACACTTCCTGCAAAAAAACACAATGGCTGTTTAAGTTTCTTTAGAAATCAAGAATCATTGTATTTCCATCAAAGCCTATAACTAGGGTAGTGCTAATACTAGGGGGGTGCTAATACTAGGGTGGTGCTATAACTAGGGTGGTGCTATAACTAGGGGGGTGCTATAACTAGGGGGGTGCTATAACTAGGGTAGTGCTAATACTAGGGGGGTGCTAATACTAGGGTGGTGCTATAACTAGGGGGGTGCTATAACTAGGGGGGTGCTATAACTAGGGGGGTGCTATAACTAGGGGGGTGCTATAACTAGGGGGGTGCTATAACTAGGGGGGTGCTATAACTAGGGGGGTGCTATAACTAGGGAGGTGCAATAACTAGTGGGGTGCTATAACTAGGGGGGTGCTATAACTAGGGGGTGCTATAACTAGGGGGGTGCTATAACTAGGCTGGTGCTATAACTAGGCTGGTGCTATAACTAGGGAGGTGCTATAACTAGGGGGTGCTATAACTAGGGTGGTGCTATAACTAGGGGGGTGCTATAACTAGGCTGGTGCTATAACTAGGCTGGTGCTATAACTAGGGTGGTGCTATAACTAGGGGGGTGCTATAACTAGGCTGGTGCTATAACTAGGCTGGTGCTATAACTAGGGTAGTGCTATAACTAGGGGGTGCTATAACTAGGGGGGTGCTATAACTAGGGGGGTGCTATAACTAGGGGGGTGCTATAACTAGGGGGGTGCTATAACTAGGGGGGTGCTATAACTAGGGGGTGCTATAACTAGGGGGGTGCTATAACTAGGGTGGTGCTATAACTAGGGAGGTGCTATAACTAGGGGGGTGCTATAACTAGGGGGGTGCTATAACTAGGGGGGTGCTATAACTAGGGGGGTGCTATAACTAGGCTGGTGCTATAACTAGGCTGGTGCTATAACTAGGGAGGTGCTATAACTAGGGAGGTGCTATAACTAGGCTGGTGCTATAACTAGGCTGGTGCTATAACTAGGGTGGTGCTATAACTAGGGGGTGCTATAACTAGGCTGGTGCTATAACTAGGCTGGTGCTATAACTAGGGTAGTGCTATAACTAGGGGGTGCTATACTAGGGGGGTGCTATAACTAGGGGGGTGCTATAACTAGGAGGGTGCTATAACTAGGGGGGTGCTATAACTAGGGAGGTGCTATAACTAGGGGGGTGCTATAACTAGGGGGGTGCTATAACTAGGGGGGTGCTATAACTAGGGGGGTGCTATAACTAGGCTGGTGCTATAACTAGGGTGGTGCTATAACTAGGGAGGTGCTATAACTAGGGGGGTGCTATAACTAGGGGGGTGCTATAACTAGGGGGGTGCTATAACTAGGCTGGTGCTATAACTAGGCTGGTGCTATAACTAGGGGGGTGCTATAACTAGGCTGGTGCTATAACTAGGGTGGTGCTATAACTAGGGAGGTGCTATAACTAGGGGGGTGCTATAACTAGGGGGGTGCTATAACTAGGCTGGTGCTATAACTAGGGTGGTGCTATAACTAGGCTGGTGCTATAACTAGGGTGGACTGGTGCTATAAATAGGGTGGTGCTATAAATAGGGTGGTGCTCTAACTAAGGTGCTGCTTGTCAGTCAACCATTTTCTCAACCTCTAGCCCAACCTGCCCCGGTTAGAGGGTTAATAGAGATAAGGAGGCAGGAGAGAGACAGGCTTTGCCTGGGCAAACTCCTGTTTGGCACATTGATATCACATGGAAGGGAGTTTACAAACAAGCTTATTGTTTTTTGTTAAAAAAAAAAAAAAAAACTATATTTAACTCCTTAAATGTCACTGGTATCGGTATATATTGGTTGTAGGGTCGAATTGTGTGTGTATAAATAAAAAGTAATTGTAGTGTACACCCCCCTCAGTATGACTAAGCTCCATCCTGGAGGTATCTGTCACAGCGAGTTACCTAGTGTATGTGTCAGATGTCTTCTACAGCTTATTCGATACGTTTTTATTACCCCTCCTGCATACCCATATTTACGCATCATTGTTTTTCTATAGTGCCATCAGCTTTTAGCTGCAGGAGACAAGACATCCTTGGGGGGTGGAGGGGGAGGTACAGTATGTGTGTAACGGGATATCAGAGTTGAGATATATGGAGGTGCAGAGGACTGTGGAGCAGAAAGATTTTGTTTAATTTGCTCGGCTGTCACAAGTAATAAGACTCTAAAAATGAACAAAGCGATATAAAGAACTCGGTCATACTCGACCTCATTTTTGCCCAGGGCATAATGGTAGGAGATGTTGACATGACTTCCACCCTATGGACCGATAATAAGGTTATACAGACAACAATCGAAGGAATCCTCCACTGTTATGGTGGACCCCAGAAGGTTGGGGTCCGGCCGAAGAAGCTTTCAGACTTATTGATGCTTTAGAGGCCCCTTAATCTGCTGTGCAACCTTCAACTGCTCTAAATGATCAAGTAGAGCAGTACAATCTGGTACTTCGCAAGACCATCCAAAGGAAAGCCCCACTACGTCGCCCTCTGGTTTTCAGAGGACCTCCATGTCCTCAAAAGACAGCTGCGCAAACACAAGCGATGTTGGAGGCAGTCACAGCTGGATGCTGACCGGGCATTCTTGCAGGCTAGTCAACAGGTGTATACACGTGCTATTTTCATGGAGAAGAAATATTACGTCGCCATGAAGATTGACGACGCAGAAGACAGACCCTCATCACTCTTCAGCATAATTCACAACCGGTTACATCCTGGTGGTACTACTGTCGAGGTAATAGCTTCTGAAGAGCGATGTATGGCGTTTTAATCCTTCTTTGCTGGAAAGGTCGGTCGCATTAGAGCCGCGATTGCGCCAGAGGTTATTCCATTTTCAAATCTTGGCCCAGAGGCAACCCTTAGCAAATCCAACAAGATGAGGGAGCGGGGTGCATCGTAGTCATATGTGAAAAACAAAACAAAAAATATGACCATAAAACAGTAAGTTTAAATGAGAAAAAAAAAATCGAAAAACCTTCAATCATTATACTCATATAAGTGAGCATAAATACAGTAAGCATGTCACACTCAATGTGGTCAGAATCACAGGCTGAGGCAACATCCAGTTGTGTGTGATGTTATGGATGGTCTTTAGAAGAAAGAAGGAAATACCAATGTATATAAACATTAAACACTCCTCCAGAATGCACACTTACGTGGTGTCCACGCTTTAAAGGCAATTACAACAAAAACACAGTTTAGAGCGGTGGCAGTCTCACCACATCTCCGACGCCGGCAGGTGTTGCTTCCTTGTGCGGCCGCCCGGAAACAACAGTAGCCCTTAGCGGAGTTCCTTATCTGATCAGGTATTCCCCTCTTCTTCTCCTTCTCTGGACTCTACGCGTTTCGCTTTAGGGTGCAAGCTTCGTCAGGAGTCCTATTCTCATCCTCATCACGAAATACTGATAAATGGATGCCTGGTTCACTATTGGTTGGCATGATTCAAAATCCAATTCCACTTGACTCAAATTGAAATTGAACCTTAATTCGCAGTGGTGGAGTCTGGGTATAATCCTCCCCAACTATCATAGAAGAGACAATGAAAGCCTCTGCAGTGATGTAATAAATATACATTTTAGTTCAGATATTTGCACAATGGTATTTCCTTCTTTCTTCTAAAAATCATCCATAACATCACACAAAACTGGATGTTGTCTGTGTTGGAGATACTGGCCACATTGAACCACTGAGTGTGACATGCTTATTTATGCTCACTTATATGTGAGTATAATGATTGAAGGTTTTTCGATTTTTTTCATTTAATCTTACCTCAGCAATACTGTTTTATGGTCATATTTTTGCTTTATTTTTTTTTTTTACATATGACTACAATGTACCCCGCTCCCTCATCTTGTTGGATTTGCTATTTGTGAGAAACTGGAGGGCTGTTTCTTTTGAAGGTTGAGTTGGAGGCAGAGTATCTAATTTCATTTAATTATCATCACTTAGTCTATATGGTTTTTTACAGATATTCAACATTGTTTCCATATGGGAACAATTTCACTTATCACCACCAGGTGGGAGTAGAGGATTTAATATTGTCTTAGGCGATTTGTTCACACACCTATTCACTTCAGTGTTTTATATTTTTATATATATTCACTTTGATATTATAACTGATTGGGAGCACCATTCCTGTCATTGTGCACCTGCCAGAGGCAACCCTCGTCATGGATTGCTTCACTCAAGTCTCCCCCACCGATATCAAGCGGATCACTGGGCAGATAAACTGGACGACCTGTGATTTTAATCCATGTCCCTTCTGCCTCCTTTAGGAGTCATTTGGTCCCATGGTCCTGGTCGTGACCAAGCTGGTAAACATCTCCCTCCTCAAAGGCATCCTCCCACCATCCCTGAAAAGGACTCCGGTGAGGCCCCGGCTGAAGAAGGTAGGGTTGGATGTTGACCAGCTTGCCAACTACCATCCAATCTCCAACCTTTTTGGGGCGAAAGTGTTGGAAAGGGTTGTCTGCTCCTAGTTGCAATCCTGTCTTGATCATCATGGTTTCTTCAACGCAACTCAGTCAGGTTTTCGTGCTCGGCATGGAACAGCGATGGCCCTGATTTGTGTCGCAGATGATCTTCGCCTAGCCATGGACAGGTTCCGCATGTCTGTCCTTGTCATGTTGGACTTGTCAGCAGCCTTTGACACTATTGACCATGGGATACTGTTAGGAAGCCTGAGGAGGCTCGGAGGGAATCAGGGAATCTGCTCTGGAGTGGATCACCTCCTTCCTAAAGGGCAGGACTCAACAGGTGATCATGGGTGATCATCGCCTCTTGGCTCGGCCCCGCATGGGGTTCCTCTGGGTTCCGTACTGTCTCCCTTGTTGATTAATGTGCACATGAGGACTCTATGTGATATCATCCATGGTTGAAGCTTAATCCAGACAAGACTGAAGTCATAATTGTTGGGTCAGAGCAAAGACAGAGTGTGGCAGGGTGGAATCGACACACCACCAATTAATGGTGTCAAACTCCTCCCTGAGTTGGAGGTGTGCAATCTAGGAGTCCTGTTTGATTCTAGTCTGAACATGTGGGTGCAGGCTCTGTCTACAGTTAGCACCGGGTTTTATTACCTAAGGCTACTCATAGGATTGCATCCGCTTCTCTCGATGTCTTTGTGACAACTCAATTGAACTACGAAAATGCCCCACTATGCAGGAATGGCTCATGCTGATTAGGAGGCTCCAGCTAGTGCAGAACGCGGCTGCTCGCATGCTTCAGCGTGTTGGCCATTATGAGAATATTACACACTCTCCGCGATCTGCACTGGCTTCCTGTGACCTACCGTATTCAGTGCAAAATGTCCCTTATGACGTATAAAGCATTGCATGGACTGGGCCCTGAGTATTTGCGCCACCGCCTTACTCCCCAAGCAGCTGGTATATATTCTCTGAGGTCAGAAGGATCGGCCTGACTATTCTCCCCAAGGAGTTACCATCCAACCTTAGGTAGTCGAGCTTTTGCCAGTGTAATCACTTTGGAATCCAGTGCAAGAATCACTTTTCCCATCCAGCTTTTCCCCAATTGTATTATTCTATTTTGTTCACCAAATATTTTTCTGTTTTGTTTTAATTATGAATTTTTTTAACCTGATGGAAGGGTCCGGTGATGCCCCCTTTGGTGGGAGCGACGTCCCAGACCTAGTCCCTGTTTCACAGACGGGATGATGGATGGTGGATGGTGGATGATCAGAAAATAAAGATTTCCAGTTGTTTGAATAATCCTAGGACTGATTCCAGGAGAGCCTGATTTCTTGAAAATTCCTGTTTGTTTGCAAAAATACAACGACGTTCTCCGCAATTACAGGAAAGGAGGTGGGTTTTGTAGTTGAAGAAGAGATTCTGGCTGTCAGAAGCAGATACGCGTCTATAAAAGCAGGAGGTGATTTGAGCAGCAGCATTTCAAACGGATTGTATGTCAAAGAGGTAGGAGGCAGGGAGGCCAGAAAAATGAACGGTGGCAGTAATCAAGATGGGATAGAATGGGGGTGTGCATTGGTGTTTTGGCAGTTTAAGAGGCATATCTTTGCAATGTTATGAAGGAAGAAATGGCAAAATTGTGTTAGAGGGTTACTATCAAAAGATACAACATTGATGGAGGATTCAATTGTAACTCCTAGACAGCGTACTTTTGAGACTGGGCAGCTGCTGGTGTTACTGGCTCTAATGGAGAAGAGCGCAAGGAGGCCTGGTTTGGAAGGGAGTATGAAAAGCAACATATTAAGCTTGAGGTGACGAAGGACCCTCCAGGCCGAGATTAGTGATAGGCACTCTGTGACCTGTGACCGTGCTGTGGGTGTAATGTTATGGGTCATTAGCATAGAGAGAAGAGTAGGGGAACTAAAAGAGAGCCTTGAAGTACACCAACAAATCAAGATCCATAGGAGGTAGAGGAGGAGTTGGCAAAAGAGACACGGAAGGTGTGGCGGGAGAGGTACTGTCGGAGGAGAATCAGGAGAGAGCAGTGCCACGGATGCCAAGAGTGAAGAATATGAAAAAGAAAAAAAGGGTGGTCAACAGTATCGAAAGCAGAGGAGGGATCTACACAACGAGAACAGAATATACCTGTAAAACTCCCCGACTTTCTTTGCATAGTACTTTATTTCCTCCTGCGCCATGCTGAGAAGGTGCAGATTTGCCCCGATGCCAGAGTAAGTCGCCTGGAAAACCACCGACAGAATCTTCAGCAGCTTTTTAAATGGGTGATGTGACGACCTGAAAGCCTGGAACAGACACGGCCGGAATCCCAAGGTTATTATACGAGTGTTCATACAGAGACATCACATTCGGCGAGCTACCAGCTATAATAATATTTTTCTTGCATTACAATGTATGCAGCCCTGTATATATATAGTTTTTCAGCCCCAATGGATCCCTACCTCGACTTTACAATCTAAGGCCTCGGTCCCAGCGTCTACTGCTGCCCTCGCTACGGCGTGCGCTGCAGGAACAAGTTCCGCCCCTCAATGGGGCCGGTCCCAGCAGCTGCCTGCGCGTGTAGCGATCGCGATGCGCGACCAGATTTTCGGCCGACAAGATTCTTGTGTTTGCTGGTTGGCGACAGAGCGCTGGCCACGTCACGGCGGCGGTTCAGCCAATGAGGGCGAACCAGCCACGTGACGTCATGGCTGCGCCCCTGCCACACCCATCCCTCGTCGGATCTCCTGCTTCTCTCCACTGAGCTGGAGCAGAGACCGCTGATCGCGGCTCTCGCACATGCACGCGCCGCCAGCCCACCAGCCGCGCGCGCAGCAGGGTACTCTGGGGCCGTGGCCTAATTTTGGTGCTTGGGGTCAAGAGATCAAGTTACTGGCGCATCCAGTAGGAAAACAAATTGAGAAAAATGGCAGAGAAAAGTCGCATTTACTATTTACGGTATGTATTTATTTATAACATGTGTTACTAGGAAGTAATACATTGAGGGTTACCTCTCGTTTTCACGTATGTCCTGGGCACAGAGTTATAATAACAATACAAGGGTACATGAAATGAACAGGGCTATATATTATATTTACTACTTGTCTGTGCTATTTTCTCTCTTCAGTACCAAAGATGCCAGGTACCATATACAGTATATTGATATGTAATATATACCTGGCGTAATCAATATTGAAAGAGTGCATTAACACCGTAGTAACCACAGTGTTCATGCATCATGCATTAATTCATGTCTGCTCTATTACTTGAAGGGTTAACTATCTATCTAATTACCCGTTGCATGCCATAGAGGCTAATAAGGTATCGCCATGCAATGCCTTACTAACCGCTAGGGCATACAATGGGTTAACCCCCACCTCCGCCCCAGGGCACCTATTCCCATCACCCGACCCCTGCAACAACCCACTTATCCCCCTTCAATACTAAAATGGCTATTGAGAGAGAATATAATCTGTGATATTTTACATCGTAGATGAGTTTGAGGGGGGGGGGGGGGAAAGATACATGTCCATCAAGCTGAACCTATAAATAAATTGTTATGCATGGCTACGGAAATAGCACAAGACACAGCAGTGATGCAATGCAGACGTTGTGCAGCACAGGTCGGTACCTTTTCCAAGTAGCTGTACAGGGACTCGGGCTCGTGCAGAAGACTAATGTCTTTCAGAATATCTTCTATCTTGCCTGAAATTTCCCTGCTGTCCCTGAAACGAATGAAAGGATTAGGCTACTGTTCTGGTGCACATGTATCGTTGTGGAAGAGCATTAAAAAAACATTGGTGGTGGGAGGTATTGGTACTCGGACTGAATACCGACGGGATCGTAAAATGCCAAGTCCACAGTGTAAATTCATACAACTTTACTTTAAGAACAGCATGTAGGTTAGTAATAACAACATATTATTTGTATATGTCGCTGACAATGTAGGCAGCGCTGCACACAATATTGCAGTGAGCCCAGTCCCAAAGAGCTTACAATCTACTTGTGGTATCTGATGCACTGGGAGATAACGTGACTTGCGCAAAGTCACAAGGACAAATGACGCTGGAATTAGATCTGGACTCACCCACTTCAAAGGGCAGTGGATGAGCTCACAAGATGCTCTGGCACCTTATAACTATGCTCCTTTTAAGCTGTATAAATAAGTAGATGTGAGCATTTTTAATCTTACACCTATCTACCATTTGGATGCAAATATACGGTGCGCTATTAAGGCCATTTATCTGTTTTACATGAGGTACGATGGGGATACAGCTCAGACAACGCTCTGGATTCCAGCAGAAGCAGGATAGGAGGGACTCCAAGACTCGAGATTTGGTGTGAGCTGCTTGAAGACACATTAATAAGGATCTCCACTCCCTGGAATATTACACTATACACTATATTAGTTGTCATTATGTGGCATCTATCGTTCTCTTTATGCCACTTAGGCGACATTATATACAGTATGAATTATAAAGTGCATAGAGATGTGCAAGTCTGCCCAGATCCATCTCTCCGACTTTGGTTTTTGCTGCCACAACAGTTTTTCATTCTCCCCATTGTCATCCTAACCTAGAGCCGAGATCTGCTTTGTAAAGCTACCGTTATCATCTTGGGATCACCTACACATTTAGTAACTTGCTGCATACGCACACCATGAACACGCACAATCTCCTCCTCACCTCTGACAGAAGAGATACTCCTGAGACTTCTGGAGCTTCTTGCTCGACTTGACGTGAAACCCTAGAAAGGACTCTTCTGTTTCTCCTTTGCACCCGGATTCAAGGAACTTCTGGAACTGTTCATAAATCCCTCGCCACCTCTCCTCCACCAGAAACCCTTCAGCACCAAACTGACTGTGGGATCAAGAATACGAAAGAGTTGACTTATGTCTTGCTTGGGATGGACTGCTTGCATTGGGTTGCCTGCTAAACAGGCCTCTCCTCAAAGAACAAAATGAGGGAATGTTGTCCATCAAACCTGAAAAGCTGACAATGTACAGTTCATCGTAATTTTCAAGTGAATGGACGTTAATATCTTAATTAACAGCTTCTTGCGGTATTGAATAAGGCGGTAACCACTTTCCTGCCCAAGGGATCTTGAATGCGTCTCTGGCAAAAAACGGGAGGACCAAACAATTACAGGTCTTCCCATTTAGTATCTCATTGCTGCTGCATCATTTAGTTATCTTGTGTGTAGACACACATATTCTAACAAAGACACCATTTGAATCAAACCAGATACTGTATCCCAGTTTTCAATATTCTGGATAATGTTATTCAATGTATTCAAATGACACTTTTATAATATGAAAACGTTGGGGGAGGTTCACAAATCTCCACTAGGGGGTATTGGGGCTTGATCCAACGTTAACGGACATTGACTTGAATGAATTGGATCGAGCCCTGATACCTCTTATAGGAGAGTAGTGAATGCTGGTCATTGTGTTATAAAATGTGTTTTGGATAACCAATACAGTAATGCAGAAATGTCAACCTTCAGCTACCAAAATCAGTGAGACTGGGGGTCCACAACCAAAACCCAAGCCTTTTAATGGGATGTTGTTGATTTTATCAATGTGATTCCACTGAAGATATTGCAGATGCTAAAAATCGGTGAGAGATTCACAGAAGGTCAACGACGGTTGACGAGTATGTACAGTATTACCAAAGATAATTCCGTGTCATTAAGAGTTCAGTTCTCTCCTGCTCTCCATGTCTGTTTCCCTTGGAAACGATGACAAGGGATGGCAGGATGAGAGGAAACCGGAATTCAATGGGGTTATAATCGGACAACAAGGAAGGGACAGAAGTTACAAATGTGACGTGGGATCAGGTTGGCAACGCTGCTAAGGATAAAACCTGACACATACCAGTATGGACGTATTGGTCTACTCTACATGGTTATTAAACTAATAGAAAACACACAAAAGGAAACTTTGTTGCAAATACATGCATATTTTGAGGCATTTTTTTTTTTAAAAAGACCCATTAGCGTGCAACCCTGTGCCCATTTATCAGATTGTCTTGCATATCTTGGAAATTCAATTTTTATCTTAATATTTAGAGGCAGATTTTCTGTAGAAACAATTAAGAGGCGATTATTTGTATGTGTAGGGAATGTTAAAAAATATCGCATGGTCACAGATGAAACCTTATTCTATCAAGACAGAAATTTGAACCGGAATAGGACGAGTGGACGCAGCCGTTTTGCCGCAGACCTTTTAGCCACCACCGCCGAGGGACACTTCGCAGTCGCCTTTTTGCTGCTAGCCGTTTCAGCAACAAGGTAGGTCATTAGCATTAGGGTAAGGGGGTTTTAGTGTAAGGTTTTTAGGGTAAGGGGACCGGGGTTAGCTTTTTAGGGTAAATGTTTTTTTTACTGTAAGGGAGTTTTAGGCTAAGGGCTAACATTAGGGGCTTACCTTGACGGCGAGATGTCCCTGCGGCGATGTAAGTGGCGGATAAACACCAGTGGCGACTTGGTCGCGGAAAAACGTCCTAGACCAGGTGGGACCTTCCTGAATGTATTACATTAGCTGTATACGGTTTGCCCTTTCACCTTCACACATTGCATATAAAAACTGGACTGTCTTGTGGACGACACATGAACGGCCCTTATTCCATAGGCTGTGAAGCCACTTTCCTGCGCTGTAGAAGACTTGAGTCCCATTTGGTTGAATAGAGCTGAACTCTTCTCTAGAAAAGGGAAGCGGCTTCACAGCACACGCTATACAGGCGAGAAGAGGACGGAAGAAGAAGCATTGGCTAATGGTGTATCTGTTTTCTACACGGTCAACTCAGCAGCCCACAATGTATCGGGGACAGAAGCTCAGCATAGGTTTGTTCTATTTTACCTTGTGTAGGTGGATTATAAAAGGGAATCTATTATGAAGCAGACGTGGAGCTATTCTCCCTCAGAACAGGTACAAGCTATTGAAATGAGTAATGAAAAGCAGTGATCACCACCAATTAAGCCCCGGCTCTTCTGCAAATATCCGGATGTAACCTTTTACTTAACCTTTGTATGCTCTGTGCAGAAAAGGTCGCCCTTCTGATTTACTACATAGCACTCCAGCTATTGCTGTCTAACGTGCGTGCGTAATGGGAGTCGTAAAAGTCCCGTGCTTCCTCTTTCTCATACACTATTTGGCAGCCAGGAGAACACCTTTTCAGACTGGAGAGATCGGTTTTAACCCCAGACGTTTTCGACGCAATTGTTGGCTTACAATTTCTTTTTCACCAGCTCGTCCTGCTGGTTACACTCTGTATTAAGGACCCCCTGAGTCTGCAGGCCAGAAGGAGCAACTTTATTGAAGGTCCCGACCAGAGTGAATCCATTGGCGAACGTAAGCTTTCCCTTAAAATAAGAAACAGCAGACGTTACAGCTGCAGCATGTTACTGTTACCATTCTATTAGAGAGGTATTATACAAATTCAAGATGTACTTTCTTTAATTAGTTATTGTTTACAGTGTATTACAGTCCTTCACCCCAGGGACCTCCAGGCATGTAACCTTCCCCCCAGGGACCTCCAGGCATGTAACCTTCCCCCCAGGGACCTCCAGGCATGTAACCTTCCACCCAGGGTACTCCAGGCATGTAACCTTCCCCTCAGGGACCTCCAGGCATGTAACCTTCCCCCCAGGGACCTCCAGGCATGTAACCTTTCCCCCAAGGAACTCCAGGCATGTAACCTACCCCCCCAGGCATGTAACATTCCCCACAGGGAACTCCAGGCATGTAACCTTCCCCCCAGGGACCTCCAGGCATGTAACCTTCCCCACAGGGAACTCCAGGCATGTAATCTTCCCCCCAGGGACCTCTGGGCATTTAACCGTCCCCTGAGGCACCTCCAGGCATGTAACCTTCCCCCCAGGCACCTCCAGGCATGTAACCTTCCCCCCAGAGACCTCCAGGCATGTAACCTTTCCCCCAAGGAACTCCAGGCATGTAACCTTCCCCCCAGGCATGTAACATTCCCCACAGGGAACTCCAGGTATGTAACCTTCCCCCCAGGGTACTCCAGGCATGTAACCTTTCCCCAGGCATGTAACCTTCCCCCCAAGGAATTCCAGGCATGTAACCTTCCCCCCAGGGACCTCCAGGCATGTAACCTTCCCCACAGGGAACTCCAGGCATGTAACCTTCCCCCCAGGGTACTCCAGGCATGTAACCTTCCCCCAGGCATGTAACCTTCCCCTCAGGGACCTCCAGGCATGTAACCTTCCCCACAAGGAACTCCAGGCATGTAACCTTCCCCCCAAGGAACTCCAGGCATGTAACCTTCCCCACAAGGAACTCCAGGCATGTAACCTTCCCCCCAAGGAACTCCAGGCATGTAACCTTCCCCACAGGGACCTCCAGGCATGTAACCTTCCCCCCAGGCATGTAACCTTCCCCTCAGGGACCTCCAGGCATGTAACCTTCCCCTCAGGGACCTCCAGGCATGTAACCTTCCCCCCAGGGTCCTCCAGGCATGTAACCTTCCCCCCAGGGAACTCCAGGCATGTAACCTTCCCCCCAGGCATGTAACCTTCCCCCCCAGGGACCCCTGGGCATGTAACCTTCCCCCCAGGGACCTCCAGGCATGTAACCTTCCCCCCAGGCATGTAACCTTCCCCCCAGGGAACTCCAGGCATGTAACCTTCCCCCCAGGGAACTCCAGGCATGTAACCTTCCCCCCAGGCATGTAATCTTCCCCCCAGGGACCTCTGGGCATGTAACCGTCCCCCGAGGCACCTCCAGGCATGTAACCTTCCCCCCAGGCACCTCCAGGCATGTAACCTTCCCCCCAGGGACCTCCAGGCATGTAACCTTTCCCCCAAGGAACTCCAGGCATGTAACCTACCCCCCAGGCATGTAACATTCCCCACAGGGAACTCCAGGTATGTAACCTTCCCCCCAGGGTACTCCAGGCATGTAACCTTCCCCCAGGCATGTAACCTTCCCCCCAAGGAACTCCAGGCATGTAACCTTCCCCCCAGGGACCTCCGGGCATGTAACCTTCCCCCCAGGGACCTCCAGGCATGTAACCTTCCCCACAGGGAACTCCAGGCATGTAACCTTCCCCCCAGGGTACTCCAGGCATGTAACCTTCCCCCAGGCATGTAACCTTCCCCCCAAGGAACTCCAGGCATGTAACCTTCCCCCCAGGGACCTCCAGGCATTTAACCTTCCCCCCAGGGACCTCCAGGCATGTAACCTTCCCCACAGGGAACTCCAGGCATGTAACCTTCCCCCCAGGGTACTCCAGGCATGTAACCTTCCCCCAGGCATGTAACCTTCCCCCCAAGGAACTCCAGGCATGTAACCTTCCCCCCAGGCATGTAACCTTCCCATCAGGGACCTCCAGGCATGTAACCTTCCCCACAAGGAACTCCAGGCATGTAACCTTCCCCCCAAGGAACTCCAGGCATGTAACCTTCCCCACAAGGAACTCCAGGCATGTAACCTTCCCCCCAAGGAACTCCAGGCATGTAACCTTCCCCACAGGGACTTCCAGGCATGTAACCTTCCCCCCAGGCATGTAACCTTCCCCTCAGGGACCTCCAGGCATGTAACCTTCCCCTCAGGGACCTCCAGGCATGTAACCTTCCCCCCAGGGACCTCCAGGCATGTAACCTACCCCCCAGGGACCTCCAGGCTTGTAACCTTCCCCCCAGGGAACTCCAGGCATGTAACCTTCCCCCCAGGCACCTCCAGGCATGTAACCTTCCCCCCAGGAACCTCCAGGCATGTAACCTTCCCCCCAGGGAACTCCAGGCATGTAACCTTCCCCCCAGGGACCTCCAGGCATGTAACCTTCCCTCCAGGCATGTAACCTTCCCCCCAGGCATGTAACCTTCCCCCCCAGGGACCTCCAGACATGTAACCTTCCCCCCAGGGTTCTCCAGGCATGTAACCTTCCCCCCAGGCATGTAACCTTCCCCCCAAGGAACTCCAGGCATGTAACCTTCCCCCCAGGCATGTAACCTTCCCCACAGGGAACTCCAGGCATGTAACCTTCCCCCCAAGGAACTCCAGGCATGTAACCTTCCCCGCAGGCATGTAACCTCCCCCTTAGGGACCTCCAGGCATGTAACCTTCCCCCCAAGGAACTCCAGGCATGTAACCTTCCCCTCAGGGACCTCCAGGTATGTAACCTTCCCCCCAAGGACCTCCGGGCATGTAACCTTCCCCCAGGGAACTCTGGGCATGTAACCTTCCCCACAGGGAACTCCAGGCATGTAACTTTCCCCCCAGGGACCTCCAGGCATGTAACTTTCCCCCCAGAGACCTCCAGGCATGTAACCTTCCCCACAGGGAACTCCAGGCATGTAACTTTCCCCCCAGGGACCTCCAGGCATGTAACTTTCCCCCCAGGGAACTCCAGGCATGTAACCTTCCCCCCAGGGACCTCCAGGCATGTAACCTTCCCCCCAGGCACCTCCAGGCATGTAACCTTCCCCCGAGGGAACTCCAGGCATGTAACCTTCCCCCCAGGGACCTCCAGGCATGTAACCTACCTCCCAGGGACCTCCAGGAATGTAACCTACCCCCCAGGGACCTCCAGGCATGTAACCTTCCCCCCAGGCACCTCCAGGCATGTAACCTTCCCCCCAGGGACCTCCAGGCATGTACCCTTCCCCCCAGGGACCTCCAGGCATGTAACCTTCCCCCCAGGGAACTCCAGGCATGTAACCTTCCCCCCAGGCATGTAACCTTCCCCCAGGGAACTCCAGGCATGTAACCTTCCCCCCAGGCATATAACCTTCCCCCCAGGGACCTCCGGGCATGTAACCTTCCCCCCAGGGACCTCCAGGCATGTAACCTTCCCCCCAGAGAACTCCGGGCATGTAACCTTCCCCCCAGGGACCTCCAGGCATGTAACCTTCCCCCCAGGGACCTCCAGGCATGTAACCTTCCCCCCAGGGACCTCCGGGCATGTAACCTTCACCCCAGGGACCTCCAGGCATGTAACCTTCCCCCCAGGGACCTCCAGGCATGTAACCTTCCTCCCAGGGACCTCCAGGCATGTAACCTTCCCCCCAGGGACCGCCAGGCATGTAACCTTCCCCCCAGGGACCGCCAGGCATGTAACCTTCCCCCCAGGCATGTAACCTCCCCCCAAGGAACTCCAGGTATGTAACCTTCCCCCCAGGGTACTCCAGGCATGTAACCTTCCCCCCAGGCATGTAACCTTCCTCCCAAGGAACTCCAGGCATGTAACCTTCCCCCCAGGCATGTAACCTTCCCCTCAGGGACCTCCAGGTATGTAACCTTCCCCCCAGGGACCTCCGGGCATGTAACCTTCCCCCCAGGGACCTCCGGGCATGTAACCTTCCCCCCAGGGACCTCCAGGCATGTAACCTTCCCCCCAGGGACCTCCAGGCATGTAACCTTCCTCCCAGGGACCTCCAGGCATGTAACCTTCCCCCCAGGGACCGCCAGGCATGTAACCTTCCCCCCAGGGACCGCCAGGCATGTAACCTTCCCCCCAGGCATGTAACCTCCCCCCAAGGAACTCCAGGTATGTAACCTTCCCCCCAGGGTACTCCAGGCATGTAACCTTCCCCCCAGGCATGTAACCTTCCTCCCAAGGAACTCCAGGCATGTAACCTTCCCCCCAGGCATGTAACCTTCCCCTCAGGGACCTCCAGGTATGTAACCTTCCCCCCAGTGACCTCCGGGCATGTAACCTTCCCCCCAGGGACCGCCAGGCATGTAACCTTCCCCCCAGGGACCGCCAGGCATGTAACCTTCCCCCCAGGCATGTAACCTCCCCCCAAGGAACTCCAGGTATGTAACCTTCCCCCCAGGGTACTCCAGGCATGTAACCTTCCCCCCAGGCATGTAACCTTCCTCCCAAGGAACTCCAGGCATGTAACCTTCCCCCCAGGCATGTAACCTTCCCCTCAGGGACCTCCAGGTATGTAACCTTCCCCCCAGGGACCTCCGGGCATGTAATCTTCCCCCCAGGGACCTCCGGGCATGTAACCTTCCCCCCAGGGACCTCCAGGCATGTAACCTTCCCCCCTGGCACCTCCAGGCATGTTTGACGATGCCACACAACACTCTACTTCATGTAGTCTAAATACATTAGCATGTTTGTTAATTCTTTGGTCATCCCTATAATCTAGTGTGACTTGGGTTCCTTTAGAGAGCTGGATAACACTGCTCAGATTGCAGCAGCCAAGTTAGCCCGGGTGCTCTTTTGCGAAATAAGCGAGTAATTAATGAATCTGACACTATTTCATTTGAACGAACATAATATATCTGAGCCTGACAGCCGACTCAAGGCCAACTTCCTTTTATGTGGTTGTGCTTCTGAACATGGTGGCCACCTGGTTACTAATCACCCAAAGTGATCATGTAATAGCTTTTCTGTAATATTCATTATTACCACACACCATTTAGTTCCGTTTCAGAGGCAACACTTTAATCAATTCAATGAGGTGACCCGATGAAAGGTCCGCGTAGGACCTGAAACGTTGTCTTTCCACTGTTCTTGGCTGTCACATTAAATGGAGAATTGCATTATGAACGTGTGAGTAGAGCTGTACTTTGTATCCCTGTCCCAGAGGAGACCTGCACTTTGTAGAAATTGTATGTATGTTGTGTTGGCTACACGAGCAGGAGTCTCCTTGCCTGAAACCGTTTCCCCGCACTTTGGAAGAGTCCTTGAGCTGAACTATCCTAGTGGACTTGTGGGAACTTGTTCTATTATCCGTTTATGTTACACACACCAAGAGGTATGCTACAAGAAACCAAAAAATACGATGGTTCTTCAATGCATTGCATGGCGATGTGCAGGTGAGAAATACGCACCAAACGGAGAAGATTGCTACGTTATCACCTTCACTGCCAAAGACCCCCAGTCTCCTGACCCCTTTGGCAGTGTAAGGGTAGACTAAGTCATGTGGTAAGAAAACACGTTTACAATTAGTAAAGGCTTTACTTACCTTTCCAGCCAAGAGAAGTTCCTCTGTGAACTCGCCCTCGAAAACGGTGCAGTCTTCTGAAAGCAGAACGCCAGTGCCCTGACAAATAAGGCGTGAATTACTAGCTGTCATTTAATACCGGCAAACACGATGGCCAGCGGAATTCAAGGTTTTATCTTTAGAGGTAGTAGAAGCCTACTGAAGGTGCAGTCCCTACAATGGCCAACCCAATGTATAACCAATAGCAGTTTCATGTTTAGAGGTTAAAAGGGCTTATTCTACTTTATATCAGCCCAAGGGGCAATTCTGACGAAATTCCCCAGTGACTTCAAAGGGTAATTTCAGCCGAAAAAGTCCTGACCGGCTGCTTTGGCCAATATAGCATAAACCCCTAAATCTGGGTCATGGTTTCTAAAAGAAAAATCAAACACCTGTGATATATATTTAAATATGTTTTCAAAGGTAACTTTACATTATCTAAACAAATGGAGCACAGAGATTCCCCGACTTAGAGAAGCAGCTTCATGATATATGGAGAATAGGGGCCAAAAAAATAAAACGTTACATACCACCAGTTTATTCAAGTGGAAAATGCCCTGGTAACAGGCGCCCGAATGAGTCACGACGATGCCTTGCCCGTGTTTGACGTTATCCTGCCACATGCCGATGTACCGCTCTCCTCTGGAGAAACGAGAGATGATCACAGTGTTACACAATGCTACGCCTGGAAGCCAACACCGTGTTCTCTTTCACTGGATATGGTAGTGCAGGGATTGGCCAACCCCAGTCCTCAAGGGCAACCAGATTGGGTTTTCAGGATATCCCTGCTTCAGCACAAGAGGCTCAAGCAGAGACTCAGTCTTTGACTCGTCAAAGTCAGTCAAAGACTGAGCATCTGATTGAGCCACGTGTGCTGAAGCAGGGACTGATTGAGCCACCTGTGCTGAAGCAGGGAAATCCTTAAAACATGACCTGTCGGTGGCCCTTGAGGACTGGAGTTGGCGCCCACTACTGTAGTTTAATATTAATGAACATTCTTTGGCCTTTCACTTATTTTCTATCGTTTCTTCTTTCTGTTATTTTACACAATGGTGTAAGGTCAGGTCACATGAATAATGATCAAAAGCGAAATGGTTGGACTAATGCAAGGCAAAAATAATACTGTAGCTTTCAGATTTCCTTTCTTTTTTTTACAGATAAAAATGTCAATGTATCTAAAGACGGTAGAAGGGAGCACACTCCGTACTACTGAGGGGTTTATGCTACATCTGCCGAAGTGAGAGAGCGAGCCGCTTTCAACCACAGCTCCCCATTGAAGTTGGCAGATCTAGAATAAATCCCTAAGATGGCTGGAGAAAGCAAGGCACTTACGATATGACCAAAATTGTGCAAGAAAAATACAATCTATCAGTCACATTTGCAGTTTGCCCCTCTCCCTCTCCCCCCACCCCTCTCCCTCTCCCCCCACCCCTCTCGCTCTCATTCCCCTTCCCCCCTCTACTCAGTTCAGCTGCTGACATGATGCATGAATTTGTCTCCTACTATGCTGCATTAAAGAAATATTTTTTATTCCACACCTGGCTCCCTGGCTGTGCGCCATTCGTTTTTTCTACTGGATATATATATCTGGATTCTGGATCCTTCTTGGCTTGCACGCCGGCAGAGAAACCCTGGAGATGACGTGAGTAGGGCTTATTGGTTCAGACTGTGATAGTTAAGTTTGACTGTTGTCACTGTGATACTTACAAGTCTTTATTTACCTACCCACTCCCACTGGTATCTCCAGGGGTGATATTATTTATGCCATTGGATGTAGTTGCTGCGGGCTTGAGCACCCTAACTTTGTACCCATGTACAGTATATGTCTATGTCACTGTCTGTTTATCTCCATATCTATCTATAGATTTAGATATATACAGTCTGCATATTCAGATCAATTGTTTACATTCATAGGCACAATATCATGGTTATTTTTCTCACTCCATTAACGATTTGCTGCATTGAAATACACAAGACGTAGGTACATGCCACCCGGGCCGCCGACAGGGAGGAGAGCCAGGACAATTATCCAGGAGGTGATGTGAGATACAAGGGGGGGTGATGTGAGGTACAAGGGGGGGAGGTGATGTGAGGTACAAGGGGGGGAGGGGATGTGAGGTACAAGGGGGTGAGGTGATGTGAGGTGCAAGGGGGGAGGTGATGTGAGGTGCAAGGGGGGGAGGTGATGTGAGGTACACGGGGAGGGAAGGTGATGAATTGTAGGGGGAGAATGATGTGAATTGCAGGGGGGAGCTGCAGGGGAGGTGATGTGAGGTGAAGGGGGTGTGATGTGAGGTGCAGAGTGATTTGAGGTGCAGGGGGGTGATGTAAGGTGCAGGGGGGTGATGTGAGGTGCAGGGGGTGATGTGAGGTGCAGGGGGGTGATGTGAGGTGCAGGGGGGTGATGTGAGGTGCAGGGGGTGATGTGAGGTGCAGGGGGGTGATGTAAGGTGCAGGGGGTTATGTGAGGTGCAGGGGGTTGATGTGAGGTGCAGGGGGGTGATGTGAGGTGCAGGGGGATGTGCAGGGGAAGGGGCAATGTGAGGGGGAGGGGTTATGTGAGAGGGAGGGGTGAGGTGCAGGGGGTGATGTGAGGTGCAGGGAGAGGGGATGATGTGCAGGGGGCTGATGTGAGGTGCGGGGGGGGTGATGTGTGTGTGTGTGAGATGTGCAGGAGAGGTGATGTGTGTGTGTGTGTCTGTGTGTGATGTGCAGGGGGGGATGTGAGGTGCAGGGGGGGGGGGGCTGGTTCATATGTTTGTCCTGTGCCCAACTGTTCTTTTGGCGGCCCTGCATGCCACCAGGTTAAAATGTATTCTTATAAATGTACATTAAATTCCTTTACTGCTAGAAAGGCCGGCAGTACCCCAGGCAGTACGCCAGGCTCGTCACGTAGTAATGGTTATAACAAAATATCAATGTTTATTATTTACTTATCAGTGTTGTCCCAAACTCCATATCCCGACCTCTTGTCACTCTCCCAACTTCCTGTGTATTTAAAGGGGTCGTTAGTGGACACAGGTCTCTCCAGGATGCCAAACCCATGCCGCAGGTCATCTTTGAAGTATCCTTTATACACCGATTCATCCACATACCTGGAAACAGACGGTAGATTAACACTTCTCCATATGCACGGTACAGCGCTGTACATCTGGATACTTTATTAATAATCTCAAATGTCCTGGTAACTATTTTTTCCTTCCCGGGTCTACAAACAAGTCATGGTGAGTAAAAAAGTGATTAAAAAAAAACCTGCACATTCACATGACTCAGACAGGTCCCCCAAATCGACCGTGCCCCATAATCACACCTCATACAGTGGTGTGCAGGCCATACAATTCTGTAACCCAGGCTTTGCGTTAAAAGCGGTGTGAAAAAGCAGGAATAAGCTGAAAAGGATCCACGTTAAAGTGGAGAAGAGCACACAATGGACACTCTAAGTGCTCGTCTGCCTGTCATTACCCAGAATCCCTGGCTGCAGTGTAAGCACTGTATGCTGTGTGAGTACATCAGGATTAAGAGACCCATCGGAGGTATGTAAATGTGCTCATAAATTATGTATCTATTTTCTCTTTAAACATATACGTATTACCATTATAAATCTGGTTAGTTGCTGCCTATCGTTATGCAGAAGGCAGAGCCATCACTGTCTGACACATAGGCACAGATCTACAAATGGGTATTAAGGTTTAGCACACCTTTACTCCATATACATATGAATGGGAGTAAAGGTGTGCTAACGTTTCACACCCGTTGGTGAATCTGGGCCTTAGTTAGATGCTAACAGTAGCACACAAATCTTGGCCTTAGTTGGATGCACCAGTAGTGATGAGGCCAAGATTTCCTTCCGAGTCAGCTGCTCCCTTCTGTCCGTCTGCAAAAAATGTATTCACCACAGCAGAAGATGAAAGGAATATTGTACACGAGGAGCTTTAGAAAGTGGAAGCATGCACCAGGAAATACCAAATCTGAAACCCTTTTTACTAACAGACCCCTTCCTCTAGAACTGAATTCAATATCCATCAAACAGCTTGTGCATGAACCATTTCAGGTGACAGTGATAAGTATTCCCCGTGCATTAGGTTTTTGATTGGTTTTCCACCATGTCAGTATAACTGTTCATACATCATGGCCTTCTTGAAAATGATGAGTTTTGTGTGGTGTTTGTTTTTCAACTTTGGGACAGTTTGTTGTGAATGAGATTATTACGTGGAAGTGTTTTGCCGTTTGTGATATTATATTAACCGGATTTCTTTTCAAGTCGCAATAATGTGAGAGGGGATATTCAGTATTAAAATGTTTGTTTAACTCCGAGCGCTTGATCGCTGTGACAGACATTAGACGCCTTTCTGGACAACTCTACTGTCGGTGCCTTGACTGTCAGTGGAAACGTGGCTTATTTATAGGCTCGTACAACACCGCACAATAGTGTGAGAATTAAATTGTATAGGCATTACCGTTTTTAACTAAAGTTTGCGAATTCTAGGACAATTTGATCTCAAAATCGACATATTGATGACGTTTTTTATTGTCTGTGTTTCATTCCGTGTTAAGAATCTTTGTCCTATTATGTTTAATTGCTCAATCCACAACGCGGTATAAAATATAGCGTCTTCCTAATGTTCAAATAATATTTAGTAAGTTATATTGTATATTTCCTTTTTTTTTTCTTATTCTCCTGTGCTGTGGTACATGACAGCCTGTTTAAATAAATGATTATGTTCATAATAATAAACGTATGTTATATCAGTGTTACAATAGGTCCTTAACACCTTTCATGGATGTGGTGATGTTAAAGGTACAGTCCAATGTAGACTTTTGCTTTTTTTTTTTTTTTTTCAACTTGTACTTTTTATTTGGTTTTACAATTCGTACAATATGACACAGACCAATGTTTAGTACCAAAATACAAATACAGGTATATAACCCATCCCAGTATACCTTGGGATAGCATTCAGACGTGTGCTTCACTGTACATACTACATTTACTCACCGGACGGGACAAACCTGACCTACAAGACCTGAACGGGACAACAGAGAGTACACACAGAAAGGGAAGGGGGGACAGGAGGGGAAGGCCCGACATCTGGAGTCTGTTGCCTTTTCAGCCTCGGTGATCTGGCCGTTCACTTTCTTTTCCTTGCTCCACCATCTCCTGGTCTTGAGAAAGATCCTACCTGTCTCGTAACTATGTGGTCGTGGGTCCTGCTATGTCACCGGAGAACGCATTTATAAATATTAATGTAAAATTGTGCTAGCATCTACCCTGGGGATATCTGTCTGGGCAAGCCATGGCGCCCAGACTTTTAGGAATTTTAAGCCAGTGTCGTTGACCCAGCTAGTCAACTCTTCCATCTGACAAACGTGCCAAATTCTGTTCCTGATTCTGGGGAAAACTGGTAATTCATTCTGTTTCCATACTGCTGCGATCTCACACCTAGTGGCGGTTGCAAAATGCGCAACCAGTTTGTGTGCCGCCTTTGACAATCCTCGGATCCGCCTGCCCAGTAGGAACAGCCACGGATCCATGGGGATCTCCAAATTGAGTATCCTTTGTATCCATTCTCTGATGTATTCCCAAATCGGGACCACCTTCGGGCAAGACCACAGCATATGTTTCAAGTCAGCTGTCTCCCCACACTGCTTCGGGCAGAGCGGGGAGTATCCTTTGACAAATTTAGAGAGTTTTAGTGGGGTGTGATACCAGCGCATGAGGACCTTATATGCGTTCTCCTTTAACGTTGAGCAAACAGAGCTTTTGGCTGCGGCTTGCAGAATTTGATCCCAGTCCCCGTCCTCTATTGTCTCCCCTAAATCAGACTTTTGCTTTACACAACTTATCTGTGTAACTGGATTTTTTTAGAAATATTAATTCCCCATTAAAGTAACTGGTTTACTTATGTATATCTTGTGAAAAATGAATATGCTTTTTATTTCCCTGGTAACCAGGGTTGCCACCTTGTACTGGAGGCTAACCCGGAGATAACATTTTTACATTCAGCGCTTACCGGCGGCGGCGTCTCTCGGCATCCTCTGGCTTCCTTCCGACATCCTCCCGGCATCTCCCCCTGCAACTCCTGTCAATATGGCTGCGCGGCGTCAAATGGCGCCGCGTTGCCATGACGAGACGTCACCATGTCACGACATCACGCGGCGTCAAGTTTCCATGAAAACAGGATGCCTTATGGCGCTGAGGCGTCACGTGACGTCAAGCTGACATTGCAATGCGGCACCATTTGACGCAGCGTAGCCATTTTGACAGGCGTTTCAGGGGGAGATGCCGGGAGGACGCCGGAGGACACTGGGAAACGCCACCACCCAGAGGTTTACAAGGTAAACCCGTAGCCCGGAGATACGTGGCCAAAACCTGTAGACTCCTGGTCAAACCCGGAGTGGTGGCACCCCTGCTGGTAACCTTACATTCATACAGTACAGATCAGCTCATATTTACCTATTTGACTTACGATGGGATTATGCTATCATTATATCCAAAAGCACCAAAGTGTGTTTCCAATGGAAATGGTAAAGAAAATGTTAAAATACTTATATTGGCTTACACTCCTCACTAGATGAGAAGAATAAGTATGTGTAGCCTATTAAGCAAGTCAAAGCCACTGTTCTTAGTTCACCTTTGCCTCTAGCCTAGGTATGACATGTCATTGAAGTAATCTAACATTACAATAAGGTTCTAATCTATTCTTTTAAAAATGTAAATGGCTACACAACATTCAATATATTCTAGTTCTATACAGAATTATATTAACCCGCATCCACACGATAGAGCACCTGATATCAGTTCCAAAGGCACAATTCTGATACAGGGACACCATCACGGGGGGGTGCGCTCGGACAACTGTTCTAGGCCCGGCAGCTGCTGCGCGCTGCCCGGTCGCACCCATAAGTTGGGTCAGAACGGACGTAGGTCGCGACTTTCTGGATCGGCCAAGCACTTTTTCCTCTGGCAGGGTGAATGCAAGAAGAGATCACGTTGGATGTCCCAGGCCCCATACAAGCTGGTGGCCGGCCTGTTCTGATGTGTTTAGGAAGATCACTTCATTACTTACTCACAGATTCCATATCCCTGCATTTTTCCATTCCTCCAGTGGCATTTATAGCAATCGTAGCCATCTTTTGAAGCGTTCGGCATGAGGCATATTCCAAAGCTGAAAGAAACAGGCTCAGTCACACGGAGTTTACTAAATAAATGCCTCGTACCTTGTACAAAAATAATGCTGAGATGTTCCGCTAAATAAGTATAGTACTATAAGGCGACACTGTACAGTATACATATAAGTGCAGGTGTGGCTATTTGCACATTGCAAACGTAAAATACACGTACGGCTACTTTGACATTAAACGTACAAGACTTTTGTTTCCCCCATTACAATTTTGCCACTTGTCACACTTGGATTGATTTGCGGAGTAGGCCGAAATCCACATAATGCAACAGTAAAGCAGCGATCCACGAAATTTAATTTTCTAAAGCATATATTTTCCTGCTACTCAAAGCAGGTGGAAATGATGAGCTTCTACACCAGGGGCGGCCAAGTCCAGTCCTTAAGGGCTACCAACAGGTCAGGTTTTCAGGATATCCCAGCTTCAGCACAGATGGCTCAATCAGAGGCTCAGCCAAAGACCGTGCCCCTGATTGAGCCACCTGTGCTGAAGCAGGGATATCCTGAAATCCTGACCTGTTGGTAGCCCTTGAGGGCCGGAGTTGGCCTCCCCTGTTGTATACACTGGCGCTCATTACCTATTACGTTTCCATTATAAAAAGATGGACTTGGAGAAATCTCATTCTTATTCTTCACAACTCCACAAACCACACACAGTATCCTCTGACGTGATCATCGAACCGGGCACACACACAACACACCTGCTAGACCATAACTTGTTTAATAATCTAGGCCTTACCCGTCTTCCTGGCCGAACTGGAAATTCCCCACATGGTTGCGTCCATCCGGCCATTTTAACGTGCCTCTGTGTGGTGTGGATGACAGCGACAGAAAACATCAAGACTCAAGTCGTTTCATTAAATGAGTTGATAATATACACATGTATTGCAGGTGCAGTCTCATCTATATGGGATTTCTTTTAGTTACTGTACATAGTTTAAGAAATGACATCGCTCAGTGGCACCCCCTACTCTTTATTCCAGATAAGCCACACTGGAAATGAACCAACTATCCATGAAATAACCGCTATGCCACCTGAGTCCTGAGAATGGGTGGGATTGCCAACAAGAAGCCATCTTCTTGTTGCTTGGGCAGATATATGTACTACGCTCCATGCACGTGAGCCAGCGACAGCTTCACTGCACATTAAATTGGGACCGGTACCTTTATAGAAATGTTTCGTCTTTCCCTGTATCCCTGAGGTCACAATCCCAGTAGCACTCCTGTGTGACACAAACACATATGGTGTGCTGGGTTTTGGGTTCTGAGTTTGCAGGGATTGTGGGTGTTTGTAAATGTTAATCGGTAACAGTTGTTTGGAGGTCTGTGACCCCTCATCCCTGGTTCTAATCTCACCCACCCTACTTTTAATAGCAGGTGCTAATATACACCTGTGAATGACCAGTCTGTTGAGACATTTCTCCCTCCTTAGGCTGAGTCCCCACTGGTGCTCAAAGCATGCAAGCTGGGTGTCCTGCGTCTGCTCTCGCGCCCGCGGGGGGTGGGGTATTCGGCATTGCCGAATAGTTGAGCGAGCGGGAAAGTTTAAAAAATTTATTTACCCAAGCGCTGAGCGCTGGGCATTTTATACATGGTTCAGTATGGTAAACCCCATCCTTTCGCTTCATTGCATAGCCAGTTAACCAACCCCACACTGATGAGACCCATTAAGGTCGAAAGAGATGTCTGTGGGTGGGTTTTCTGGCTATGCATCTTAACCCTGGCTGTGCTCAAAGCTGTGACCATGCAGCAAGCTTAAGCCTATAGGGAACCATGTATAAAATGTTTTTTGAAGCAAAAAGTGGCACTGTGTCATTGCATGTCATTTCCCAGAATCCCTTGCTGCAGTGGAAGTGCTGTGTGCTGGGTGATAATGGTGAAAGGCGGGGTTGCAAATGAGCCTAGGACATGCAAATGAGCATACAGTATATTTACATTTGCTATATATTTATATATATATATATTTTTTTTTTAAATATATATTTGATTGACATGGCTGCTTGTGGTTTCATACACTTGATAAATGGAATGGTTTGACCTTGGCCCTTTAATGTGCCAGCCTGTGCTTGTATCAGTGAGAACACATGCACGTGGCTGTTTTCTTTGCACTGTTGCTGACGACGTTGCTGCCTGCAGGCCGCACAGCGAGTGACAGCCGCTCTTTCACAAAATAATAAACACGCTAACTGTCTTTATCGCAAACCTTGCGGCTAATGTGATGCAGCGTTTCCAAATAACCTGCATCCAAAGATGAATGACAGTGAGCAGAAAGAAAGGTGGTGACAAATGATAATGGTTAAAAAAAAAAAAAAAAAAAAAACTCTCAGTGTGGAATCAAATAAATAACTACATGACTTCTGTGGGACAAATGATTTACAAGCATGCTTTTATAGGATTTACAGTGCTATATAGCATAGCATTGCAGGTATTCTGCACTTTGTTCATCTCTTTTATACATAGCCAGGGAAGTCACTGGTGCGGTAGAAAAGTAGCACAAAGGCAACAATGATGTTTAGTTTTCAGCACAGGGGTAAAAATGAGCTAAACTGGATCACTAATAAGGTACACGCCTGGCATACTTTGCATCTCTAATACAAGCCTCACTGCCACACTTTGGAATTAGTCCCCGGAGATTCTCAGCACAGAGCAGGTTACGTATCAGCTTCTTACTTACTTCCCGTGAGGTTTTCCCCAGGACATGTCCCCTTCGTAAACTGCACTCTTAAATCTGCCCTCGGTCCTGTACGTGTACGTGGAAAACCGACACGCAGGAGGATCGTTGGCTTCTCCAGTCTTTCCCCACAGCGGGAAATCCCTCTTCCCGGTCAGAGTCTGACGAATAAGCTGATTCAATTTCCACAGCCACAAAACCTAATGGTAAAACGTGGGCAGAAAATACGATGGGCACAAAAATAATACATTCCACTGAGAATGTTTGTCTCTTTACACGATTAGAACCAGAGGTGCAGGACACCATACTCCTTGTATAACATACTGTATATCCTTCTCCAGGTCACTGGTTTTACAGGCAGTTAAGGCCATACTGTATGTATCAGGCATCACATTTTGAAACATTGCTCCCATAATTTAGAAAATTGTGTGTATCTGTGTGTCACATTGTGTCAATATATTACAGCAGCATTACAGATAGCAGCTCTATCTGTTGGACATTTTTGAGCCTTGGCAGCCGCCGTAGTAGTGTGTTCCTTCTCAGTGCCGACGGAGTGCTCTCTAACAGATGACCGGACGCGGTAGCGAAGACAAGTCTACACTACGGAGGGAGCGGGCTCTGCAGCGACTGCCAGGGTTTTCTCTGATGTAAGTTTGAATATGTTTTTACAATAAATATTTATTATCCTATTTCCAACACACTCTTCATATCTATGTATTGACTGGGGTCACCTACCTGTGACCATAAAGATACCATCTGAGGACTTTTTACCAACACAAGGCCGTGTGAGTAGCTGTTGACCTATTTTTTATATTGTCACTACCCTTTGTTCTATCAGTGAGGCAGTGTGTGAGAGGTTGCCAGATTTACATCCTGTGCATCGTCCAGTGCATAGGGATTCTCCTGCCAACCTATCATCTTTATATATCTATGTAGCCCTGGCTGGTTTTGGGGCTATAAGTCTGCCCTCCAGCTGGCAGTAATCCCTAGTAACGGTATGTTTGCCAGGAGTAATCATGGGTTTTCCCCACACCTTGCAGCTCTATGAGTCAGAGAAGATAGTGCAATCAGGCCTGGTGTCCAATCAGGGGCAAGGGGCTGGTTCTTACTGGAACTGACTTAAGGAGCTGCATTTATGTTACTTCTTGCTCTTGTCAACACTGTTTTTATTTTATAAATCTCCATTAAACATTTGAAATATTAAGTTTCTGGGGGGGAGGGGATCATATTGCACCTCAGTGCGGACGGAGGTAACCAAGCTAAGAAAATCATATGAGTAGGATATGCTCAGGGGGAAGATGCTGACACTATACTCATATAAATCTCATGGAAGCTTTAAAGAAGCAAAATCCTGTAACAAAATACAAGCTATCAGATTATTTAGTGTATATCCTGCTAGTTTTTTGCATCAGTGCTGCCCCAGTTCTACAAATCCTAAACACAGGCGCCCTTGTACGGTGTAGGACATTTTGACGCGCCATTCATCCACCGCCATTCATCCATCGGGACATTGAGCTGCCGCAGGTAATGTGTCCCCTAACCCTAATAACCTTAACCCCTTACTTTAAAAATCTTACCCTGTTAACCTCTTACCCTAAAAACCTTAACCCCTTACACTAAAAACCTTAACCTTGACTACCCCATAACCCCTGATCCAAACGCTAATCCCCTACCTTGGGGCCAAAGTGGCCAGTGGCTACACGGCGACGGCCAAGTGTCTCTCGGAGGCTGACCGGCCACGTTGAATAGTCCCATTCCGTCCTTGTAGGTGAGCGGACAGGGCCGCTGGCAGCTTTCCCGGGGCCCAGGAGTATAGCTTCCTCCTGCCCTTCTCCCCTCATGTCTGCAGCCCTGCGAGTCCCCCCTTTCTTTCGCTCACCCCCTCTCTCTTTCTCACTCTCCGTCTCTCTATTTCTCTCCCTTTTGTCACTGTCAACCCCTGTATCTCCCCCCTTCTTTACAAACCCTCTCCACCCCCCCCCACCACACTTGCCCCCTCCCTCCATGTATTTCTCCCTCTATCCCATCCCCCCACCAATCTCTCAAGCTCTCCCCCTCTTACAGATGCGTAAATTGGGTTCAATTTCCAGGAGAGGCAGAGCCAAACTTCCAACATTGGCCGGGCCCCCCAGAGAAGCTGGGCCCAGGACACTTGTCCTGCCTCTGCCCCTCCCCCCCCCCACCCTCCCCTCAGTAGCCCTACATGCAGATGCAGATGAGGCACATACTGTATGATAACTGATTAACAGACGAACACGCAGTCTAGCAGCAAATCTATTTCCCACAATTGGCTAACCTGATGTTGTGGTTCTTTGGTGGAAATAAGCAGTTCCTCTTCTGGGGTAATGATGCGCAGGAAATGGCTGGAAAGCAAAGTTCAAAGACCTTTTAATCCCGACTCATCGAAAATATCTACTTCCTCTCAGATTCCCCTAAAATGTAACTATGCCCATTTTACAGTAACAGGTGTTTTTTGTGAGAATCCGAATATCCAACCCCAAATTTACAACAGTTTAACACATTTACAAGCTGCCAAGGAAAAACTCTATTTCTCGTTTAATGAACATGAACCTCCCGCAGTGTATCTGGTACTTGTTGACATAATACAGTGACATCAATTTAGTGAACATCAGTTGATTGTCTACATTGTGCTTCTTATATACAGTAAGTATAGTGTTAATCTACCCAAAAGACCTACAATTGTGCACATTTTCATGGGGATGGATTGAGAAATATATAAGATGTGATAAAAAACTACAGCCGTTCCATTTTTCCAGAACAGTGTGTGTGTATGTGTGCATATATATATATATATATACACATATATATATACACATATATATATACATATATATATACACATATATATATAAATATAAATATACACACACACATTTTGTTAGCAACAGAACGGTATTGTCTATTCATTTTTTATTATTAAGCTCGGCTAACACGGTACAGATACCTCTACTGTACCTCTACATCTATCTATCTATCTATACACACACATATACAGTATATATATATATATACAGTATATATATATATATATATATATATATATATATATATATATATATATATATTTCTTTATGGGGGAATTTGGGACGCCATATAACAAGACAATTCTGTACAGCGAATATGAAATTACTATGAATGGGGACACAATACGTTGGACACGCCTTGTCACATTTCTTTATTTGAAGCAGATTTAATATAACTTTTTGTCATCTGGATATAAAATCCCTTTTCTGTGGTTAGGGTTAGAGCACCTTTGGGCGCTATACAAGGAAAGCCCTCACCCAACGAATAACACGGAATATCAGCAAGGAACAGCACAACCGGGCGATTTGGTTTACATAGAAAAAGGCCCTTACTGTCTCTCATACATACTGTATGCTTGATTCATAGCATCATTTAACCCCTTCCCTATCAGGTGACCTGCATACAGGATTACCATATAAATGAAAGGCTGACAAAAGTCAATCAATCATTCAAAGAAAGTCCATTTTATTGGTGCACTCTAAAAAATAATTTTTGTTTTTTTACAGTGAATACAAAATAGTGAAAATTAGTGATATAAATAAAA
The DNA here is from genome assembly GCF_040206685.1 of Ascaphus truei. Taxonomy (NCBI): domain Eukaryota; kingdom Metazoa; phylum Chordata; class Amphibia; order Anura; family Ascaphidae; genus Ascaphus; species Ascaphus truei. Next base: position 457,534,104 of record NC_134484.1, on the reverse strand, counting down.
AATGTAAATAACATGTGGTGGTGCTAACGATCTGCGTTATGTGGCTGCCGTATTAAATAATTCGCCGTTGATAATTGTGACCATTCAAAAATAAAAATAAAAAACAATTCGTGGTTCTAATGGCTGCAAGTAAAACCTGTGCAGAGGTGTAAGTATGGATACTGAGTCACTAAGGGCAACTAATCACTAATCAGCAATCTTGCTTATGGCAAGAACACGTAGCAGCTTACTCTTACATATGTTATTGCTGTGAATCAATAATAATATAATAATAATAATTTTTATTATTATTATTATACTCTTACATATGTCATTGCTGTGAATCAATAATATTAATATAATTATTATTATTATTATTATTATTCTCTTACATATGTCATTGCTGTGTATCAATAATAATAATAATAATTATTATTATTCTCTTACATATGTCATTGCTGTGAAGCAATAATAATAATAATAATAATATAATAATAATTATTATTATTATACTCTTACATATGTCATTGCTATGAATCAATAATATCCCCACATAATGCACAATTGTTATTCATAATAACATCACAGATCCCCCTTTTTCTCTGGACTGATTAATGACCTCTGCTGGTCTTATGCTATATACATAGTTATTATTCAAGACTTTATCATGAGCGCACACTACATGTGATTGTCACGATTATAATAGTATAACAATCTGTCGCCCACATTTGGATTAGTTGCTCCTGGTGACTCAGTATCCATAATTACACCACTGCACAGGTTTTAGTTGCAGCCATTAGAACCACTAATTGTTTTTTTTTTTTGTTAATGGCCACAATTATCAACAGCGAATTATTTAATACGGCAGCCACATAACGCAGATCGTTAGCACCACATGTTATTTACATTTGTTATTTATATCACTAATTTTCACTATTTTGTATTCACTGTAAAAAAAAAATATATATATTTTTGGAGTGCACCAATAAAATGTACAGGCATACCCCGCATTAACGTACGCAATGGGACCGGAGCATGTATGTAAAGCGAAAATGTACTTAAAGTGAAGCACTACCTATTTTCCCACTTATCGATGCATGTACTGTACTGCAATCGTCATATACGTGCATAACTGATAACGCATGAATAACGCATTTGTAACAGGCTCTATAGTCTCCCCACTTGCGCACAGCTTCGGTACAGGTAGGGAGCCAGTATTGCTGTTCAGAACGTGCTGACAGGCGCATGCGCAAGCTGCCGTTTGCCTATTGGGCAATATGTCCCTACTCGCGAGTGTACAGGCAGTCCTCGTTTTACAACGCTTCATTTTACAATGAATTGCTTATCCAACACTATGCAATGCATACCTCTGTTCATTTTTACAACGCCAAAATGGCTTATCCAACGCTCTTACGACGCTTTGCAAAGTTGTTTATGTGTATTTAATATATATATTATACTATATAATATATTATATATTATGTTATATTATATATATATATAATACAGTATATACACTATATCATTTATGTGTGTGCTGCATACAGTATCTTATTGCCTGCGTAAAATATTTGGTGTATTTTAGTGGTAAAACTGCCTTCAGGAACGGAACCTTTCATTTAAACAGTGTTCCTATGGGAAAACGTGTTTCACTTTAAGATGTTTCGCTATCCAACGCCATTTTGATTAAGCATTGTGTCGGATAACTGAGGACTGCCTGTACTTAAAGTGAGAATGCCTGTACTTTCTTTGAATGATTGATTGACTTTTGTCAGCCTTTCATTTATATGGTAATCCATTAACCTTAGTACATAGCTGGCACCCACTGTTATTAATAGATCATGTATTGGTCAATTAGAATTATGTCTAGTGAGCGGTGTGCTCTGTCTTTGTATTGTGACCTGCATACAGTGCAGACCACATGGCAGCAGAGGGGTTTCTATTTCAACATATTTGGAGGGGAACGGTCAAAGGTGCAAAAACCGGCCCTAGCTTTACAGTATCAAAGAATAGGAATCTTTTTGATTAGATCTGGTGTCGTATTTGCTGAAGTGTTGCCCCCTTTTTGCAGCGTGGAGATTTTGATACAGCGACATACATCTAGTTATTAAAGTATCCCGACAGCAAAACGGAGGCAACAGATTTATCAAGGAAAAGAATTCCGTTAAAACCATGAAACCGGATTAGCGGATGCCGTTTTTTGCTTCGGTTCTGCCTCCGAGAGACTGATAAATAAGCCCCTCTGAAACATTACCTTCTGGCGGGCATTAGTTTTGCTGTTGATGGCACAAAGCTACAAGGCGTTTTTAAGATGTCCGATGTTGATACTCACTTCTTGTTTGGATCAGATTTTTGCTTTGTTCTCGAGTCCACCCAAACGGTCTTCAAGTCGCAGCTGTGAATCTCATTCCCCTGAAAGAGAAATAAATGTAAAAAAAAAACATCACAAGGTTAATATTGCGCTTAGGACAAGACAATAAAAAAAAATTAAAAATAACTACTACAGTTGCGTAAATGGTCCAAATGGCTGACTCTGGTTATAGCGTTGGCTACATAATCCTACCTGAAGAAGTACTAGCATATCATGAAAGAGGAGAATTCGGTCGTATCTGCCTGTGCTGACAGTAATTGGGATATTTTTGCTGTCTTCTTGCAGCCGGCGCTCCGGTGTACACAAAGCGACCTGTAATATAAAGCCACTGCTTAAATATTTCTCATTATTTAAATATGGCAATTACAGTAGGTATCTTTTTTTTTTTTTTTAAAGAGCACATTGATTACCGTGAGACATCAAGAGCAAAGTCCGAAACACACAAGTTTAACCAAATGCAACACCCCAAACAGTATATTATACAGGTGGTCCTCGTGTATCCAACGAAGTCCATTCCGCAAACTGCCGGCGGATAGTGAAACCGTCGGATAATGCGTTCCGGGTACTGCATTGTGATCTGTATGATAATCCGTTCCGACGCCGGATAATGCGTTCAGCGGAATGCATTGTGATCCGTACGATAATCCGTTCCAACGTTGGATAATGCGTTCCGCGGAATGCATTGTGATCCGTACAATAATCCGTTCCAACGTTGGATAATGCGTTCCGGGTACTGCATTGTGATCTGTACGATAATCCGTTCCGACGCCGGATAATGCGTTCCGGGTACTGCATTGTGATCTGTACGATAATCCGTTCCGACGCCGGATAATGCGTTCCGGGTACTGCATTGTGATCTGTATGATAATCCGTTCCGACGCCGGATAATGCGTTCCGCGGAATGCATTGTGATCTGTACGATAATCCGTTCCGACGCTGGATAATGCGTTCCGCGGAATGCATTGTGATCTGTACGATAATCCGTTCCGACGCTGGATAATGCGTTCCGGGTACTGCATTGTGATCTGTACGATAATCCGTTCCAACGCCGGATAATGCGTTCCGGGTACTGCATTGTGATCTGTACGATAATCCGTTCCGACGCCGGATAATGCGTTTCGGGTACTGCATTGTGATCTGTACGATAATCCGTTCCGACGCCGGATAATGCGTTCCGCGGAATGGATTGCGATCTGTCAGATAATCTGTCAAACGAAACGACGGATAGCGAGGACCACCTGTATTATTATTGTCCCGTATTTGTTAAGGTTTGGGGGTGTACAGTATATCAAACAAATGAATGCATTATTGCCTTTTACTTATTTTTTTTCAAAGTTTGTACTTTATTGTCTCTCTCAAATATTACACTTTTACAGATTCTCCAACTTTATCTCCATCTCAGACCTAAAGGTTCAATTCTTACATCAACTGCAGGAGAGGCGAGATGAAAAAGCCATCAATTAAGTGATGCATTTGTCTGAACATAAATCTTATGGATTTAAATGTATCACGGTTATAAAACCAAAAGCACTAATTGTGCTCTCTAAATGGCTACTAAAAAAGCCGATTTAACATCCAGGTCCTCCATTCCCCACTTGGCAGTTCTAGTTTGTACAATTACAGAGAAACCAGATTGGGGACGTTAGCATGCAAGTGTTTCTAATGAACAGAAGCAATTCCCCACTAACTGATCTACTAAACATTATGAAAAAATAAAGTCAAGCACCCCAAAAATAAGGAGAATTCAATAAGTAGCAAAAAGGTAATTTAAAGTCTTGAATGGTAGCATCGAATGTTTCGGTGCACACAGCCACCTTCATCAGGTATTTGTTTGCACCGAAACGTTTGGATGCTACTATGACTTTTTCAAGTCATTAAATAACCTTTTTTGTTACTTATTAAATTCGCCTTATTTTTGGTGTGCTTGACATTATTTTTTTCATGATTACTAATCCTTGACCGGATTTTTTGTCCCAACACCCATCTTTGATATTTTTGCATTACCTTAGACCCCTTGCAGGGACATCCCAAGTGGCTGGACCGGATTCTCCATTTTTTCATACTGCTATATATTATGTAATGTTGTCTGTCTGATCGCTATGCATTTGGAGACCACTTGAGATAGTGTAACCACATTTTGCATGATGGTTCCTTAGAAGGAGCAGGCTTTTGTCTATGTTTGGGTACAATTCACAAATTACATCACATATTGTATGACATCCATGGCCGCCGACAGGGGGGGACAGAAGGGACAGGTGTCCCGGGCCCGATGGCCGGCCGGGGCTGCAAGTCGGGTCCGACCTCTGGCCAGGCCTGGCTGCCAGTCCTCTCGCAACGGGCCCCGGCTCTCCATCAGATGCAGGCCTCTATTCCTCTATCGCTCTGTCCCACGCCGACGGGCCTCTCTGACGTCAGCGCTCCAGAAGCAAACTTGGCCCTGCTTCCGGGGCGCGACTGCAAGAGAGAGAGGCCCGTCGAAAGCTTGATGTGGGACAGAGGGATAGATGCATGCAGGCTGCAGCTAGAGGAGAGCCGGGGCCTGACCACGAGAGGACCGGCAGCAGGGCCTGGCCAGAGGTCGGGCTCAACTTGCAGTGCCGGCCACCGGGCCGCCACAGTCACTGGACCTGGCCTGACCATCCACAAGGTAAGTCAGTTTTTTTATATGTATTGGGGGGTCTTTTTTTTATATGTATTGGGGGAGTGGAGGTCTTCTGATATGTATTGTGGTAGTGGAGGTCTTTTTAAATTGTATTGAGGGAGTGTTTTTTTTAAAAAATGTATTGGGGGAGTGGGGGTCTTTAAAAAATGTATTGGAGGAGAGGGAGTCTTTAAAATGTGTTGGGGGGGTGGGGGTCATTTTAATAGTGAGTGAGGAAGAGGGAGTGAGACGGAGGGGAGAGAAATACATGGGAAGAGGGTGAAAAATAGAGGGGTGAAACGGAGGTGGAGGGGAAGGGGTGGGGCACGCGATACTGCCAGGGGTCAGGGGAGGGGGGGGGCGGACGTAACTCTAGTCCTGGGCCCCGGGAAATCAGTCGGCGGCCCTGATGACATCAGCAATGATATGAGCCCATCACACAACCCTTAAGCTACCACTTCAACTTGGTCACTCTCAAAATCCAATTTGCAACATTAGCAAAAATACAGGAGCAGCCAAAGTTCTTCATGAGTGCGAGGTCATTGTTTGGGACGAGAGTCCAATGTCCCACAAGCACGCAGCATTAGAGGCTCTCGATCGAACATTACAGGACCTAAAAGGTAATGAAACTATTGTGTGTGTAGTTGTTGCTTTAGCAGGGGATTTTAAAATTAACAAACACATTTTTTTTTAAATGATTCATTTATAAATCGGAGTATTTTTTGGTTTCTTAGTATTTCTGGGCAACGCCGGGTACTTTAGCTACAGTAGTTGACCATAAAGCTGGTATTATCAGACACCTTGGGGTGTCTACACTAGTGTTCGGAGTGATATGCACGCTGTTTAAATGATAATGCAGAATGTCATTAGAATAGTAATGTGGGTGCTAAATCTTGTTTTTCATTTGCATAACCATAAATCAAGATCGATACATTTATAATGTATTAATTTGTTTTTAAACAGCAATGTTATTAGCAATGTTATTAGCCATGTTAATTTATATTTTATACTGTAAATGCTCCACCTCTCTCTCCTTTGTTCACATCCTCCTCTCAATTAATCATGTTCCCCATGTGAACATGTGTGGATTTTGCAAATCTTGTCTTTTGTGAATTCATCAAAAAAATCACAAAAATCAAGGTCATTTTTAGAGATGTGTCTGACAAGTACACACATTAGCAAACTGTGCAAATTGCACCCTTTCTGGTCGGCGAAAAAGTTTGCTTTAATCCAAAAGTTCACAAGAACATGTTCGCTTAATGCTAACAAGTCACTGATTATTGCACCTTTGAAAGAAATGTAATTACTTTTGCTTTAAAAATTTGATCAAATGTAAAAATTATTCAAAAGTCGCTAGCTGCTATTTCGCAACTCTAAAAAAATAAAGCCAACTTTTGAACAATTTGGGTTGTTTTGTTAAAACATTTGGTGCCGAAAGTTTTGATTACAATTATCGCTGGTTTTCCCATATTTTTTTTTAAAGTTGGATGGAAACAGCGGCAAAGCAAATCATGTCGCGTTCCTACATCCCCAGTCATTTAGCCAGATATTTGCCAAACCATCGCACCAAGTTAATCCTAATCACATCTTTAGCTAAAACAAAGTGAATAGGATAGAATGTCACCAATTTCATTACAAAATACATTTGCCAACAAATCAACAATAAATTGCAAAACTCCAGCAAATTATACGTCTTTTTTTTTATCTCTGAATCCTGCATGGTTTAAAAAAGTTAGGCTTTCTACGTATGTAAGCATGTACAAGTCTACAATTTAGGCAGATGGACCATATTCTGAAGCCAGGGTCACGTGTGATGTGTGAATTGCCCCAGATAGCATTAACTCAGCTCCCTTTCCAAATCACTCCAAGTCCTATAATATTTCCTTCACTTTATTGGAAAAGCAGCAGTAAATACAGGCACTTGTGGATGGTGTGTAGTAGTGATTTGTAGTTAGAAACAGGTAGAAAGAGATGGCCTTGCCATAGGAGAGTAACAGAGATGCGTGCTGTACGCACTGTCTGCAGGGTGGAAAAGGAAGTGAGGAGCAATGTGGGTAAAAGGAATAGTCTTGGGACAGACTATCTGTGAACAAAACAGGGGGGAGGGCAGACTAGCCCATTCTGGTAAGGATCTCAGAGGCTGCAGTAGCAACTCACTGATTACATGCCCAGAGGCAAGAAATGCAACATTGTTACATATCGCACAGGCACTGTGTGTGTGTGCAAACTCCATGCAGCTGAAATAAGAACTGACAGGCAGAAGCTGCAAAGGAAAGAGGGGGGTGAAACAGGGATGTGATTCTTGTTCCATGACAGACCAATAGCCACAAAAACAGGCACAGTAACTGCTTACTGTTCATGGCTAAACATATATTTGGAGGGTGCAGTACATTACGATGCAGACACATGCAAATATATTTGGGGAAGGAGGTTTCTTATATGAGCAAACCAGATAAACAGGAGTTTTCTGTACTTACTGTATAAAATGACATTGTATTTACTGTGAACATAATATTGAAAGTCTCCTGGTGAAAGATGTCTGACTTACTGTTAGCTTATTTGATAAAGAATTCCACAGGATCTGGGTTTGCGACGCCTCGTCCAGAGCTTGGTTTACATACGTCTGCAGTTTCACAAATGTATTTAACGTATCTGTGGTGCTCCGTCGGGCTTCCCGTGTCTCCTGGCAAGGGAACAAATGCATAAGTGAGCCGCATCTTCTTTAACCAGATGTACAATGGCAAGAAAGCGTCTACTCAGTGGCCTCCTCTAACAGAGGATGAGTGAAGATACACTTGGTATATTGGAAATCCCCTTTCAGTGAACAATGTAAAGCACCCGCGTGCAAATGAGAAACTTTAAGGACCCTACAGTATTTATCAAGGAAAATAATTCCAGTCCATGTGCTGTAAGGTGTCTCCCAGTGTCCTCCATCCCCTCAATCTCCCCCTCCCCATCTTCTCTCTTTCACACTCCCCAGCCTCCCACTCCCCAGCGTCCCACTTTCTCTCCTCTCTCCCTTCGCTCACTTATGCAGCCACTTACACACACACCCACACCCCCCCACACACACACGTACCTACCCACACACACTTACCCACACACAAACACACACCCTTAACTTATCATTAACACCGCACACTGCAGCCAGAGAGAGGAGGAGCTGCGTGAGCTGAGCAGAGCCACCTGGGGCTGCGAGAAAAACACCCGTGGTGTCGCCTTTAGCGACACCGCGCTGCGCAAAAACCAAGTTTAATACATAAGGGAAAGTGGCTATATCAAATGCAACTGTCTCCCCGTTTGCTACTGCAAAGCGTGAGACAGTTCATGCGTTTTCAAAATTAGTTTTTGCGCCGCGTGGTGTCGTTACGGGCGGCACCACGGGTGTTTTTCTGTATAATCGCAGCCTAATGGCCAGAGGAGACATTGAGCTTCACCTACTCCTCTCTCCGAGACATTACAAAGATTGTCGGGACACCAAGACAGTAACTTAAGAACCGGGACTGTCCCGGCTAAACCGGGACATCTGGTCACCCTAGATCTAGAACCTCTTGGTGGGCATCAACACGTGCTACATGGTATGTCCTACCTCCAAAGGTTTTCCATTGAGCTGTGATAGAAGCTGCACATACTGCGGCACATGTTTTCTGACTGGGTCAATGAAGACTCGCTGGAGCAAAATGGGAACGGGGGTCTCTGAAGATTCTCCAACTAGCTGCTTCAGAAGCTTCTTATTTACTTTCCAGTGACCACTGCAAATGACAAGGAAATGGTACAATATTTTTTTTCATTTTGAGACATATTCATATTTTCCTTTTGATCACTGACCATCTAGGCGGTGTGTAACATAACACCAGCAAATTAAATGAAGGAGATGATGATGATGACGATTGCTTAAAAAGTATCTCAGACAAACATTGTGTTGCTGGGTCCTCTGACAGCAAAGGTGTTACAGCACTGAGAGACTTCCATAGGTAGCACTGTGTCATCATGAAACTGTAATCCAGTCTAGTGTCTCAAAATATAAATGTTCCATAGAGAAGCAGGATTAATGAGAGCCAGGAGACATTGGGAACACGGCTGCAAAGTAAGGACTGAGTTACAATATCATGGTGACATTGGAGTTTTTGGATCAGCCAGACTACACTTTTTGGACACTCTGCGCCCTTCAGAATACTCACTCACACGCTTGATTCTCTTAGATAAATTGTCACTACCTGTATACAGAATGATAAAGAAGTCCCAATGCACATCCAATAGTACCATTTTTATTTACCACATTACTCAATGTTTTTCTATATTTGTTTTCTTGATAAGTAACGGTCACTTAGTTCAATCTTTTAGCCAAAACATTTCAAGCCTGCAACCACGTACTGGTAACCCATCTCGGCAGGTCCTACACTACCAATTTCATACGGTGTCTTTTGTATTTCTTCCATTTGGAATGAGGAAACAAAACAATCATATACTGTAGCCAATCGCATGGGACGCGTGACCCATATAGTGACCCATACAGTACTTATAAACAAAAACATTATATAGAAAAACCATATAGTAATTTACTAAATAATTTGTTCTATTGAATGTGTGTTGGGGCCTCTTTGTTGATCGTAATATACTTGGTCACTTTCCCAGTGGCGCTCCAATTAACCCAAACAAATATATACAGTACAATTCCGATTGTCCCGCACCATTGGTACTTGATTATTGGATATTCCGAACTAGTGGGTGTCACTCCTAGCAATACCCCTAGACACTTTAACTTCACCTTTTTACATTTGTATAATATTTGTAAGTACAGTAACTGAAGTAGCCTTCATGATAATAAACTTTAAGTTTGTAAATAAACTACATAAACTCATCCAGGTTCTGAGTGAGCCGTCAGACTATCGGGAGTCCCGAGCTATAGGACAGCGGACTATCAGAGTTGTACTGTAATAGTGTGTGTCGGGGGTTTTGAGCTTGCTAAGACTGTGCATGTTTAACTGCATAGAGACCTGTTGGATTTCCCACAAGGAACCGGCAACTTCAGAAGTAATTATCCCGGGAACCGTGCAGTCCCCAGAGTTGCAAATAGCACGATTCTGCACCGGAGGACCCCCAAATTATGAAATAAAATATTTTTTTTTTTTTTGTGAAATTGCTGTTTTATGTCAAGTAAATGAATGGCACTAATACACTTTAGTTTACAGTGAGCATTTTACTACTCAATCGTAATGAATGTGTGTTCTCTAGTAATATACTATTGTTAATGCATTATCAAATGTTATTGCAATAGTCATCCTTCCAACTGTTTGTATATTACCACTTATTCAATAAAAATGATAAATCAAATAAACAAAAACAACTTTTAAGACCCTTCCTCCATATGCTGATGAAGCTGGAATGCATAATACAGGGGACCCCCCATTCCATTAAGAACGTAACTAAACTAAATTATATTAAGGTGGCTTTGAGAAACGTACCTTGTTTGCTTAGCTGCTCTGTCAAATCCTTTTACTACCATGTAATTTGTGACTGACACAAAGTATCTGTAACAAAATCAGACAGTTAGAAAAGAAATAGAAAAGCATTAAAACAAACGTAAACACCTGCTGCTTTTTTGGTTGCATGCTTTCTAGTAGCAGAGCATGGAAAGGTAAAAATACCTAACAAATAACTACCACCTTTTCTTTACCTACAGCTGCAACTGCCAGTTGTGGACTGCTTGCCTTGGGAATTCTCCACTAAAAGAGATTTTTGCAGCCATACTAATGGCCCATCAGATTAACACAGCGGGGGTCCCTGCATTTGAATGGGACTCAAACTGTGTGAATCCTACCGGGCTGCGAGTCCCATTCAAATGCAGGGACCCCACTGTGTTAATCCGATGGGCCATTACAGCCGGCTGTGGATCATCTCACAGTTACTGCGAGATAGTCACAGATTTTCCTTGGCAAGCAGTCTACGACCGGCAGTTGTATGAGTCACATATTAGTGTGAAATCACCCTACAGCTCTCATATTTGAATATAAAATAACGCTTTTTTTGGCGTCTGACATCAGAGATGGGCGAATTTCCATTTCCCGGATTTTTGCGGACTTAACCCCCCAAAATCCGTTTCGCTGTGTAAAATGTGCAAACGAATTTGCTCTGTTTCAATCCATGGATTCGTCATAAACCGCCATGGGATAAAATCCGTTGACGGATTGCGGAAATCCGCAGAGTGTATTGGCAATAATAATTTTTAAAATCCGCAAATCGCCTTTTTTGTGATTGATCCGCCGAAAAACGCACACCAAAACAACCGGCCGATCCACTGCGGTTCGAAATCCGCCCCAATAATTTGCCCATCTCTATTAGGCCGGGGCCATTGTAAAAAATACAGCGCTGAGGCCCGCTGAGCCAGGAAACTTACCTCCTGCATCCGGCATGTGTGGGGCTTTGGTAGACGCTTCCGCACGCTTCCCCAGGCGTGCGGAGGCGTGTGGTATTGCAGCCAACAGATTCATTTAATTTTTCGCGCTGAGGGAAGCGGAGGGCCAGTCACGTGACCGGCAAAACTAATGTCACTCCGTGACGTCGGCGTCGTGACGTGGCGCGCAAGCCCTGCCTCCCGCCCCGCCTGCCACATGCGCTCGCTGATGCTTATGCCAGGACACAAAAAAGCTCCTACTTGAGCAGGAGAGCATGAGCGTCAGCACGGCTCAGCGCTGTATTTTTTACCATGGCCCCGGCCTTAGGCATGAAACATTAAATAGGAAGGATTGCATCATCAGTAATGCTCAGAGGTAATGTACTTATCCATGCCTACCTTTGGTGAGCTATTAAATACAGTATTTCTTAATATGAAAGACATATGTTAGGTATGGCAGTGTGAGGATCAGTGGCAGACTCCGCCCCTGTCAAGCACCAGGCGCCTGATTGGCTCCTGCCTGCTGTGCAGCCCTGCAGCTGATTGGCTTACCCTACTAGTTAGGCTCAGCCCTTCTACTAGGAAGTTGGCTGAGCATAAACCTTTGGGACGTGTGCTGGTCACAAGCACTAATGCCTCGCCTTGCCCTGCCTTGCATTGCTTACCTTCGACTACCCAGCTCTTTCCAATCCTTGACATTGGCTTACATTCGTCTACCCTGCTCTCTCCAATCCTCGACCTCGGCTTGCCAAGGACTATCCTGCATTTTCCAACCCTAAACCGGCTACCCCACGACTAAGAGTCCCGCATCTGGATGCGGCTTCAGGTTGGTGTTTAAATTTCCCAACCTCGGCCTTGCGGTTCCGTCCCGTTTGTGGCGAGCCTCCGTTACGGGCAGATAGTGAGTTTCATGGCAGAGTGCTCTCGATCTTTATTCGGCTCAAGGATGTTGCCAGAGCATAGTTCCTGTTGCTTTTAAACCCGGCTCGTTTCCAGCCTGTGACCCCAACCTTGCACCTTTGCTGCCTGCTTCGACCACTGTCTGGGACCCTGACTATTCTCAATTCAAGTCGGTGATCTAAATCCTACCTTAGCCAATGAACGGTCGCATCTTGTTTAGAGATGAGCATTGTTACAACCCCAATATAATATCTTAAACATTTGCTTTGGATTTAAACAGTAATTTATTAAAAAAATAAAACAAATCCTTGTACTTACTGCGTGTAGACGTCTAGAAATTCAGTTACTTTTTGGATAATGTAGATGTCAGAAATACCCAGTACAGAGGTTTCTGATGTTTGCTTTAGTGTTTTGTAGCTTCCGTCTGTTAGATCCCAGAGAGTGTGGAATCTTTCATTGAGAAGCACCAGCAGCTTCAAGTGGTCTTTCCCCACTGGGTCGTCTGCATCTAAAAACAACCAGTGCTCTATAATAGAATGTCATGTGATGTTCTTCATGCAATTCTACTGCGGGGCCATTGGAAAGGCCGTCCACACTCTACTCAAAATGCAGTCTTGGTCTTCATAATTAAATGGTTTCCGAAACTGCTTGTTTCCTTATATCATTTTTCTACCATCTTCCATCCCAATTTAAACAAATATATATACAGTATATATCTTTATTTATATAGCGCTATCCAGGTACATAGCGCTTCACAGCAATAAGACACGGGGCATAATATACACATGTAATGTCAGAAATACTCTCTCAAACTACACTTATTGTCTGTCACATGGGCTTCTATAAGCTCCAAAGGGCAGCCCCATTCAAGTCGCTGGGAGTTTGCTTCGGTACTTATAGAATAAGCCCCATAGTCCTCATAAACCCCATTAATTTAGTTATCACCCTTTTTACTAAATAGATTGTAAATGACAAACAGGAATAAAAAAAAACCAGCTTCTGTAATCCAAACTCAAAACCCCAGGACTTGTGAGAATCTCTAATGTTTAGACTCTTTGCTCAGATCTAGCTCAGTACTTGTGCTACAGAACCCGGGCAAAGATCTAGTACTGTAAGTCTCGCCCTAGTGATTCCTAGCACCCTTTTAGTAGGGCCTCATATTAATAACCCAATACAGGCCCACCCCCTATTCTGAACCCAGACCACTTATCCTATGTACGTTAATATACTATTGTTGTGGTTATTTTTTTTTAATAATCCAAATATATTTTTATATTATAGATTACTTATACAATCAATAACTTGTTTGAAGTATTGAATTAGAAACATGGCAAAACATACAATTGGGTCTAGAAGTGTAAAATATCTACAATTACTACATTTTTTCCAGGTAATCACTGGCAACCTTCCACGGGCACAGGGGGGGAAAGCTTTGCTCTACGCGGTGCCAGTAAGAAGCCTTCAAAACACATGATTAAACAATGAGGCTTCCCTGTGCGAGGCCACAACAGGAAATACCATGTTCCCATGTAATGTATGTAATGCTCTAAAGCAGGGGTGTCAAACTCAGTCCTCGAGGACCTCCAACAAAGTAGGTTTTATGGATATCCCTAATTCAGCACAGGTGACTCAAACCTGGCCTGTTTGTGGCTCGAGGACTGCGTTTGACACCAGTGGCCTAAAGAAACGTTATGAACAGGAATGAGGGACACTGAGCAGAAGAGCAAGGTCCAATTGTTTGTTGTGTGTTAGTGACTTTCGGGGCTGTAAACCGTGATGTCTGCAGGATGTGATTCTTGACTTACCTGCCTGTAGCAGAACCTTAAGGACCACACTGTTAATCTGAGAAAGAGAGGCCAAAAAGTCTTCTTCTGCTATTAAAAGTGACTCCACTGCTGTATGCCAGATGCTCTATGTACACAAAAAGGGGGAGAGTTAGCACACCAAACAAATGGTCTTAATAAAGATTTATTTAAGAAAGAACAGGGATTTGTATGCTACTGTATTAGTGGCACCAAAATAATAACTCGTAATGATCTTTGCATTCGGTTAGAACGATTGTCCGTGTTTCTAATATAATGTTGAGTAACTAATTTTGTTGCTCAATAGTGTTACTGTCCGAGGACGAGAGGGGAAATGACAAACAAGAATTACATTAAAAGCTTTATAAACAGAATTCAATCAATGCTAACTCTTGACAGCCATTGTTCACTTCACTGGGTTGCGTACAATTAGATTATCGAACGTCAAACCTAACTCCAACTCCAGTGCTCAAGGGCCAACAAAAGGTCAGGTTTTCAGGATGGCTCAATCTTTGACCGCATCACCTGTGCTGAAGCAGGGACATCTTGAAAACCTGATCTCCAGATCACTGGAGTTGCCCACCCAACAGTTAAATACAATTGTAAATATTATGCTCTGCCACCCATCTACACAACGATAGATACAGTACACAATGGCTACTAATTGTTCTAGATTCTGTTACCTTAGTGAATGAGACATCTGCTAACGGTTTGGAGTTCCGTGAAGAACTCGTATGTCGATATGCTAATCGTCTTGAGAAGGAGTTGCTGGACTTCGACATCACAGAACTGATGCTCAATCCCCTGGGTTATCATGGATCAGATCTTCTTCACCTAACAAACAAAAGATCACTATATAAAATAATCTAAAAATCCATAAGCCATATTTCGTGATGTTAGATTTCCATTTTCAGTGGGTCATTTGCCGTACTAATGACGTGTCTGTTGAATTAGCCCTTTAGAGTTCTCCTCCTGTATCTCACTATGCCCTCCTTATTGCATTTTCTGTTTACTGTTTCCTCACTCCTTGATGAATGTCCCTGTTCTCTCCAACTTCCCCACTCCCCACTGCACCATTATTTATACACCTCTCTCCCAACAACCCTCAATAAAAAACAATCCCCATGTTTCTGCTGGGCAGACGCACCACAGGGTTAAACAGATCAGAGCACAAATTAATTGCACATTTTGCAACCGCCCTGAGGTGCAAAATCGCAGCATTGTGGAAGCAGCCCGAGTTACCCAACATCCCACAAATCAGGAATAGAATCTGGTATGTCTGCCGGATGGAGCAGTTAACGAGTCTGGTTAATGACACCGGCACAAATTTTCTAAAAGTCTGGGCGCCTTGGCTGGCCCAAACAGATATCCCTGGGGTAGATGCCTCCAATATTCTGCTCTGATAGTTTTTAATGCATTCTCCTTTGATGTGCTGGGACAGTTGATTGACAAGCATGGGCTGGTCTGAATGGACAGGATGGATGGACGGATGGATGGATAGGATGGACAGAGTTGACAGAGTAAACATTAGGTGAATGTCAGGAGTTTCTAGACGAGACCTCCTCCCAGGGATCAAAAACAGTGGGCCCGTTCAGTAAAACTGAGTTTTCCTAGACTGCTCGTCCCCCCCCCTCCCCCTCTCCCTCCCCCTCCAGTCTTTGTCCATGGTCCTGTTAGTCAGTGCGTCTTCCCGGTATGACATTTATGGTTACCCTACTAAAAAACGTGAATTGTTGTTGTTACTTTTTAATATGACAATGTGTTGTTAGATTTTTATATGATTGTACCATGCACTCAATAAAAACATTTTTGGTTGGAAAAAAAAAACAACCCCCAACAAATCCTCTATTCACACCATCTATCTACTCCTTCCTGCTGCTGGGGATCTCCCCTAAGCCTGAAGCCAGACATACACACCTGCTCTCACCCACAGCTCCCTGCCACATCTTCCCCTGTAAATGGTGTTAACCTTTTCATTTAACACTGACTAACCTTAAAACTTGCCCCACAAATCAAGCATCCCAATAGCCTCACCTGCTGTCTCTGTAAGTTTCCCCTCAAACCTCTTAGATTGTAAGCTCTTCGGGGCAGGGATTTCCTTTCCCATTGTCTTATTTTTGCTGAACTTATTCTATTATTATAATTCCCTGTACTGTATTCTTTGTGAAGCGCTGAGTACACTTTTGGCGCTGTATAAATAAAAACATACAATACAATACAATATAATCATTAATTCCTACAGGAACAGTGCACATTTCACTTGTAAAGCAGTCATTCATATATCACACTTTAATATTTCTTGCAAATCAGGAAGTCTCCTGGTGACGTCCCTAGACTATATCTGAGATAATTACAACTATCCACAAGCCAGCTAATAATGTCATTATCACTTCACACTAACATCACTAGGCATATCGATGTCACTGAGTACATACAGTACTGATTAGCTCACACTGAAGGCTTCCATGCAAGTGGTCATTTTAGCTTCCCTATGAACAATACAGTGCATACACGGGATGTGAAAAATCTACATTCCTATTAAAATTAAACAAAAACCTTATGGTCCCCAAGCCAGCAGAAGATGTGTCTTCTCCTGTACCTTGTAAACTCTGCCTCTTGTACTTGCTGACCTACGTTTTCTAAAAGTGCAGTGGGTAATCTCCATTCCTCATGCATCTCCCCATTACATGGATCTGCCTCGTCTTCGACACCTAATCTTTCCGCTGGCTTTTCTTTATCCTCTTCCGGGTAAGTTCCCTTTTCTGCTGACCAACATCCACTGTAATATTTGGATGCTGAATGTGTCCCCAATTAGGATAGAAATCCGGGGGAAAGATTCAGTGATACAGGGTTGACTTCTGGGGGCTGTAGCACAGTGGCCATGGGACTGATTTCTGACGTAGGAGACCAGATCCCACAATTAGCTCAGAGCGGCATTGTTACTGGTATCTCACTGCATCTAAGATAACAGTTATATAATTCATAATAATAATTATACTGCAATTCAATGATTCATTTTATTGGTAATATTGTTCAGAGGGACATACCTTAATGTTGCCATTAAAAATCAATAAGATAAAACCGACCAAAGTTTCATATGGAGACACAAAGTCCATTGCAAAACTACAGTACGACATAAAAGAAATTGAGGAATAAATCGTTCTACGCTTAAATTGTGCAATGCTGCAGCACTCCTACGGTGCACAGGAAACTGGGTATATCATGCTGTACTAATCAATTCACAATTAACGCAATAGAGCAGCAACCAGCGGCGGACTGTAGGTATATACCGGCCTGGGAGATTCCTTTAAGAGCGACCCGCGTCCTGCAGCGTCATGTCATGGCGCATTATCATGGCAATATACGTCGCCATGTGACATCACGTTTTCATGGCAACACTTCACTATGTGACGTCGTGGTGTCATTTGACGTCGGGTCGCCATGACAATGCGACTGTGTAGGAGGAGATGCGGCTCTGGTGTAGGTAACCCCCCCTCTCACTCACT
Organism: Ascaphus truei; assembly: GCF_040206685.1. Taxonomy (NCBI): domain Eukaryota; kingdom Metazoa; phylum Chordata; class Amphibia; order Anura; family Ascaphidae; genus Ascaphus; species Ascaphus truei. The sequence continues at coordinate 457,516,511 of NC_134484.1, read as the reverse complement.
CCAATATACACACTATACACACACTATACACACACTATACACACACTATACACACACTATACACACACTATACACACACTATACTGCACCGACACACTTTATTCGAGCAAATACCCAGTATGTACCTGGCAGATACCTGGAATGCGCCGCTCCTCACCTCTGACAAGCCCCGTTGCATTTGCCTTCCCAGCCTGGGTTCATGCCTGGCTGATGGGCGGCTGATCTGTTAAATGATAATGATTAGGATTTAATAGGCTGCAATGCTTCGCGTGTCTACCAGATGGCATAAATTCATGAATTGTAATGCAGTATATATATATACTGTGCAGTATTGCAGCCAGCGGGAATAAAATGCTTCAATCCCTGCTTGGAAAATAACGCAATGCACTCGGGCAGAAAACAGTCACAAACCTCAATACACCCGGGTATACCCGAATTCGTGGGACTAGCCAAGCTCGAATAAAGTGTGTCGCCAGTGTACACACACTCCTCCTCTGGTCTGGCGAAAGTTGGATCCCGGCGCCGACAGGAGGAGGGAGAGTATTGCAAGTGGTCAGAGAGCTGGGGAGGCGCTGTCCACCATTGCTGGGGAGCCACAGCATCGACCCACCGCACCGACCCAACCGGGCAACCCCGATCGCCCGATAGGACAATCCGCTCATGTCCAGACAAACTTATTGCACATGGCACCCAGCGAGGTCCCAGCTAAAATAAAAGCCACTGCTTTTTAGCACATAGCAGGCATGGTAGAGATCTTGCACAGCACTACACATACACAGAGGCAAGTCATTAAACTTGTCTTCCTTAAGCATCAGCAATTTCAAGACTGCAAAGCGAACGACCCCTTCAGGATTTGGCAGGAAAGCGGTATCTTCAGCACAGGGCTGTCCTATTCAAGCTAGACCCCTCCATCTACACATTCCAAGAACTAAAAGAAACATTTGGAATACACGTTTATATATTACCTCCAAGCCAGCCACTACACAATGGATAGAGCCAATAGTTTATTAGCAGAGGAGAAGGATAATCATTTGAGTACCCTTCCCTACATGGCAAGCTATGGGAAATCATCTATAGATGGAGCATGCTCTATGTGAAATTGCCCCTTAAAAAGTGTGCACCTCATCCGCGGCCTCGACGCGCACCTCGACACACTGAGCCCGCACTGACCTCGTTTGTGGTCAGACGAATTTATGATTTGTGTTGTTGCAGTTCAGTGTGTGTCCAGCAGGGAGCGCACTGAATATCTATGCATATGATTCTCTGAATGCTACAGTGCAGTGCAGGTGTCTGAGAAGATAAAATGTACACGTCTCTTTGTCTAATGACCTTGTACAGTACAGTACACATCAGCTGTTGCTGTTTCACACTATTGAAAACCACTATGCATTTACAGCATCTGTGTCATAACGTTTGTACAGAGCTGTGCATGGCATGGGACATGGCGCTTAACCCTTGGCACACAAGACCAGCTTGCAGTTATGCCTATATGATATATTGCGCCATTCAAGCCAGGACAGAAAAGGAGTGCAACTTTATCTGAGATCTATTAAAGAAAACACCAAACCCAGATGGGTGGGGGAATTCTATTACACACAATTTAAGCATGAATGATTCTGTTAGGACACCTCTGGAAAGAGTGGCGGGTGCCGAATTCACGGATTTGATGATTAAAAATCCATAAACGGATCACAGAATCCACTAGCGGATTGTATCCAATGGCGGTTTTGGATTAATCCGTGCAGATTGTTTGTTTCAATCAGTCGGCGGATTTTACATTCGGAAAGGATTTTGAATGGCAAACTCGGGGAAATTCCGGGAAACGGATTTGGACTGGTTCTCCCATCTCTACATACGCCCCCGCCCCCTCCCCCTCAATAGATCTATGGAGAGAAAAAAGTTTTGTCCTGTTCACAGTAGACTGGGTGGAAGCAACCACTGACAGTCAGAAAAGTAGGCACCTCTTCCAAAGTTGAGGACCGTTCAATGTCACACTCTTCAACATGGCACGAATGCTTGGCAGAAACCCGCCAATAAACACGTAACCGGAATCACAAAATGACAATGGGGAGAAGGTACGGTAGAAATACTGGGACCTTGTGGGGAGTTCCCCAAATCTATCTAAAACCCCTGATCACCAAACCCGAACACATGAATAGATACAGGTACATGCAAGTGTTGATCTAATACTGTTGACATGAAGATACTGTAGAAATGGATTACATATTGATGAAATGGACTGGGGGGTTGAGGGGGTCTCTGGAGAGGAGGTTGTTGGCGGTGTGCAGAATCCATTTAGTCTGTATTGTCATGTCTCTGTCTTGTGTCTCATGCTGTGTTCCTGAAAACATTCCTGTGAGAAAGAATGTGTTCATTGCGAGTGTATGAGTTTGGCTACCAGAAGACTCAAGGCCAAGCGGCTTATGGCACAATGCCCAGAAATATAGTGAGAAATGCGTATTCTGCAGTTATACAGACTTAGAGATAAAAATGTATCCTAACATACCTTCTTCATTTATTAAGATGTTTTAACCCAGGTTTTACTTATTTAGTGACCTTTATAACGATTGGCTCAGAAAAGGGAGTAGTGATTTATATTCTGCCTAGCAACCCATGTTAGACATTGAAAATGACAAGGGTATATAAAGCCTGCGTGGGACCTCCCCTAGCAGAGTCTATGATTTGACTTTCGTTTATGATCATATTCTATGCTGTAAGGCAATAAACTACTCATTATCCAAGAACCTGTGTTTGCTTTTATCTATGTGCATTTGCAAACAACGACCCAAGACATAGGGGAGCTCAACAGTGCCACACACCCAGTCAAACACAGAGAAACAAAGATGCTTAAAACACACGAGGGCACAAAAATAGGAACAAACCAACGTTTATGAGAATTGTGAAATGTAAATAAAAGGAACAAATGGATAACACAGGAGTTCATAGACTGACAGGACGGACAAGACTGAGATAGTAGAGCAATATATTGCGTGGTTTACTTGACTTCTTTATTTGATTTCAATGTTACACACTGATACAGTTGGAATTGTTAACTAGTTTACTATGTTAAAATGTAAATGTGAAACTGATAGCAATGTGAACACGGAGGTAAAAAGATTAAACGGACTCAAATGTATATACGTATTAAAACGTATCCATGTGAAAGGAAAGATAATGCAGCAAATGTGTGTGACTGCAAGATTCCCAATGGAAAAAAAAGTGTATACAAAAAAAAAAATCAAAAATGAAATTAAGAATAAAAGTAAAATCTGCTTTTATCCAATCTTACTTTTATTAAGTTAATACAGCCATATTTACCTAACTCTGCTGAGATTAATGTGGGACAAATTATTTTCTTTTAATTGAATACACTAATTAGTGATGACAATTTCCTGTGTTAATGAACCACATTACACATCACTTCATTGACATGACACTTGGCTTTTCCCCAGTAGCACCCAGAAGATAGCAGATCAGCAGATCACTAATGACACTATTGAGATCATCCTCATCTCTGGGCTTCTATTCAGGAATGCTAAAGCCGTCCTCCCATTGTTTAGGAGGATTTCAGCTCCATTCAATCGAGCTGAATAGGGGCCCTGAAGAGGAAACAGATTAGGAGTCAATGCGAGTACAGTATAACGATATATTGCATTCAACAAGCACATTGTATGCGCAGGTGCTCTGTATTCGCTGTACAGAAGTAGAATGCTGGCACATCTCGGTCTTCACCAAGTGAGACGTTACAGCACTCCAAAAGCAGAGCCATTGTTCATCCTCGACTGAGGCATCTATCTCTGCAGGACAGACTATGCTGAAACTGGGAACCAAGGCCTGGGTCCTAGCTCCATCGGCTCAATTCCCATTGATCAGTTTGAAATACCTTTGAGCTCCACTTTTCACACCTATAGCCACCTCCCCTGGCTTCCTTTAAAAGCAGACCACTCCCTGACTGCCAGTTCAGTGTGCATCTGATTTAGTTCAATGATAGAGCTGCTGCCCTGAGTAGTAGTAGAGGCTGTGGGTTCTAATCCTGTCGGGCCTGACACAAGTAGCCCCTTCATCACTAGGGGTTCTAGACTTCTCAGTATTGGTCTTATAGAAATATTGCGTGAGGTGCGACTCATTAAAATATACTTTTGTATACGTAAATATACAATAGATCAATTCTCTAGATGAAGCCTAGATAGATTGTACTGCAATTCATGTGTTACTATAGCAACGTTGGTGTATTAATAATTGTAGCCTGGCTCCCTTCTTACCTCCGGTGCAGGAGGGGGAGTTGCCGCACTGCCGGGGTGCCGCCGGAGCTCAGCAATGATCAGTAGGTGGGGGCGGCCATCTTAGCTGTCGCGCATGCACAGTGTAAGGCGCGCTCATGCGCAGAGTCCAAGAGTACGGTGGACATCTTGGAAATGGCTCCACAAGGGACAACATGTCCCAGGATCCTAAAGGGCGAATGCAGGGAGAAGAGATATAGAGGTTTGGCACGAAACGGTCCCATGCGCCAGTCGGCAGAGAGACTGCAAGCTAAGAGGTTGTACCCGGGTGCCTGGAACCCTGGACTAGGGCTAGAGTAATCCATTAGGCCCCAGGTAGTGATGGAAGAGTGAGGGACCACACATAGTAGAGGGAGTACTTGTAGACAGCGCTGCAGCAGGAGCAGGACGGCGACGTGCGGAAGGAGTCTGACGGAGGCAGCAGAGGGAGCAGGTAGTGTCCAGGTGCCAGTAACTCTGGACAAAGCTAGACTGTATAAGCAGGTCCCAGTCAGCCCAGAGCCACTTTAGTTAAATATTGTAAGGAATATTGTAAGGATAGGGACACTTCCCACTAGCACTTAGTGTTATTATACCGATGATCGGATGGCCACGCGGTGCCCTGTGGCCTGGGACCAGACCCAGGGCCCTATAGACTCTCAGGTGAGACACTCCAGCTGGAGCTCACCCCATGTGGTGGATTCGGACAAGGTGTGAGGGAATTTGTGTTGGAGGCCCCAAGCCGTGGGACCTGCCTGACCTTCCCCCTTTTGAGCTATCAGCGGTACCTGGTGCAGGAGTGCCCAGGGAGGTAAAGTGCACCAAGGATTCCACACAGGGGTAGCTACTCCACACACTTTGGGGTGGACATTGTTCTGTGGTTAGGTGCCCAGGGCACCCTCAGTACAGTGGTGAATACTGTGTGGGTATTGTGTTGGGGGACATTGTATTGTGGTTATTATTATTATTCGTGTATCAGTAAACAGTTATATTGTACGTGTGTGTGTATTACTCATCACTATATTGGTTCCTGAGAGCGGTTATCCTGCAACGTTAGGATCCCTCATCAGGTGGAGGCGCTGTTCCGAGAACGGCGAGAGCTCATCCCAGCTCCAGCAGCGGAGGCTTAGGCGTCCTGTGAGCCACACGCGTAGTCAGCACGCATAGTTCCCATAGTCATAGGGAAAGGAGGCTACATAATACTCCCCTCAATGCTTTCTTATAATTACGGATAGTAATAAATGTAATGGTTTCCCCCCCCCCCCCCCAATCGCAGATAGGGACCATGTGGGGAAATGCACTTGTGTTACCGGGTGTGGTGCGTTACCTGATAGGCTCACAAAAGACCTGAACCTCGACCACTGGGAGCCTGGGGTTACCTGATGATTCGTCGAACACAGCGCCTCCACCTGTAAGGGTTCCCCTTCCCGGTCTTCTCTCTCTCCCTAATGTGACAGGTTCCTATCCTAGGGCCTGTCCCTGTGACCACCCACCCTCACTAGTGGGGAGTCAGGGCCTCAACTCTAGCCTGGAGATTTCTGGCCTAGGGCCGAAGCTCTCAGCTCTCTGCCCCCCTTCTTTCCCCCTCTGTGTCCTCCGCCTGACTGAACAATCCCTGTCTGCACACAACATTGTATCTTCTTTGCAACATGAGAATCTGTCAGCCTTAGTGGCTGTCTGACTGCATGTGACAGGGATCATAGGGCAGTCCCCAGAGGCTGCTGGGAATCGTAGTCTACTCAGGACCTCTTTCCTATGGGGACCGCGTGCGCGATCTCTACTGCGCCTGTGCGAAGCTCTAATGGCCGCCGCTATGCTCAACTGCGCCTGCGCAACCTCCCAGAGCTCCTGCACACTTGTAATGGCCACCGCTACCCATGCCAACCTCTGCGCATTGCGCGAACCTCGCGCCACCCACAACATGGCCGCCACGGCTATCTGTGCATGCGCAACCCTCCGTGCATGCGCGAGCATCAGGATCCCGACAGCGCCGCCCCAGATGGCGGTGCCCACCGGGAGAAGTCGTTGTCCCCTTCCCCCACTGCCACAGGGGTAAGGCAGGGGTAAAGGAAGATCAGGGGAACCGGGGGTGACCCCTTACACTCTCCCCCTGGGTGAAACACCAACATCCCCGCTTGGCGAACAGCGTCACATTACAGAAAGTTACACAATAAAAATGCATTGCATAAACGGTACAACGTAACATGTTGACTGTAACATCACTGATACATGGCATATCACACACAGTCCTTGTCCCTAAGCACTTGGGACGCTTCCACTGGGAAGCGAGCCATTAGCACTGTCTCTGTACTCAAAGTCTCTGTTACATCCTACAGGGGGTAAAGGGTTGATACCTTACCACTGCACTGATTCACGGTGGCCAGCAGGTCATCAGTAACGCTGACTGTTACCACCTCGGCTGTCTTGGAACCTGTCCCCGGCACTTCTGGGGCAGTCCACTCACTTTCTGGAAACTCGGGAGCGTTGGATCCAGGGTCCTGGGACCATTTGAGTTGGAGCGCACGGGCTCACACTCAGTTCAGTTATGGTGGCACCCGGGCCCACCGTCAGGTCATGAGCAGTCTCACCTCGGGCGCACGGATGTCCAGCGACGTTCTGCTGCTCAGCATGAGCTTTAGTTGGGGCCTTTTCCATGGCCGCCTCCATCGGAGCCTGTGGGAAGTAAGGAGGTTCCTCACCACTCCACTGTCTTGCGATGGGTTCCGTTTCATCTGGAACACTGTCAGGCACCATCTATGCTTCACTGGAATCACGATGGGGCTGACTTTTCTCTTCGCCTGGACGATAGGCGGTAGGTACTGGTCCACTCCCACCACTGGACAGCTATCTTCTAAGGGGGACACCTCCGCCAGGACGCGATGCCGAGTGGAGCCAATCTCCCTGGTGGCCAGACTTAAGGAGCTACCGTGCTCTGCGGTCACCTGGAAGCTCACACCCGACACCCCTGGGGCAGTCAACTCACCCTTGTCGTCATTAGGTACTGATCCCCAGCCTAGGACCGATGGTACCATCGTAGTAGGCCGGACTGGCCGTTGTAGGGCACACGGGCTTATATCAGGATCCGCAGTATATAGGATAAATGTCTCTTTATCTCCAGCTTCACTTGTGTGGTCCGCCGGCTGGCGCATCACCACAGCTGGTTGTTGGTCGCTGGAATCACTAAGAGAGGATGGGGGTAGAGACACCTTACCCTGTGATTCCGGAATCTGCGGTTCTGATTGTGGAACCGAGTCTAGAACCGGGGTTAGAGCGCACGGGCCCTCCGAAACCGTCGTGGCTGGGATAGATGGGTCATCAGCATCGACCACCCCAGTAGAGAGGTCAGTAGCCTCTTCCTCTGCGGGTTCTGTAGGCCGCAGCAGCATGGGCGTCAGGAACTGTGCCCCGCAGCAGGCACACTTGGGCCCCCAGCTCAAGTCGCCATCTGGAAAGTCACACTTGGGGCATATGCCTCTGACGTACCTTTTTCCTTCCAATCTCACTTTCTGAACCCCTCCTAGTAGCTGATAGAGCTCAAAATTCATACCATCAGAGAGTTTAAGGTCTTTCTGTAAGCACGGGCACTAAAGAAACGTTACACACAGTCCTTCTACTGGCCAAACACATACAACTGAGGATGTGGTTCACGGCATCCTGTACTTTCCTCAGTTGAGACAGCAGTTACTGGTTGAGGCTCACTGTGCTTGCTCCCCCTGGTGCAATTTAAAGGAGGGACGGCACACTCTTTCAAGGATTGTTTCTGGCTCTACACTGAGTCACTCACATTGCGGGGGCGGGGCTCTGGTTTTCCCGCCAGTCCTGGACAGATTTTTGCAACACAATTGAGTTCCGGCTGGTAGTCAGCAGCACATGCTCTCTCCTGCTTTGGCGGGACATACCATTTTATTGGGTCACCGTAGACTAAAGGATAACCGTCAGATGGGCCCCCTGACATAAACAGTGTGGACGGTGCTTCTGACAGGCATATATCCTCAGTGAAGGTTACCACGAAAAGTATCGTTCTCCACGTGGACGTGGGGTCTTGTTTTTCAACTATAACACATGCGTAGGACCACCCAGGAAGTTTACGCATATGAGCCCGGACCTTCGTGACGGGTATAAGTGCGGGAAGGCCTCCTACGGCCACCACACGGTGGGGGTCATGATTTTGCATAAAGCTCCAGTAAAGGACCTCCCGCCTTGACAGCACAACCATGGTAAAAAATAAATTGGACAATTTGACACAAAAATAGAATAGGGCACCCAAGGTCTGATCTCAGCAGCGCCTCCAAATGTAACGGGTTCCTCCCCCCCCCCCCAATCACAGATAGGGACCATGTGGGGAAATACACTTGTGTTACCGGGTGTGGTGCGTTACCTGATAGGCTCACAGAAGACCTGAACCTCCGCCACTGGGAGCCTGGGGTTACCTGATGATTCGTCGAACACAGTGCCTCCACCTGTAAGGGTTCCTCTTCCCGGTCTTCTCTCTCTCCCTAATGAGACAGGTTCCTATCCTAGGGCCTGTCCCTGTGACCACCCACCCTCACTAGTGGGGAGTCAGGGCCTCAACTCTAGCCTGGGGATTTCTGGCCTAGGGCAGATGCTCACAGCTCTCTGCCCCCCTTCTTTCCCCCACTGTGTCCTCAGCCTGACTGAACAATCCCTGTCTGCACACAACATTGTATCTTCTTTGCAGCATGAGAATCTGTCAGCCTTAGTGGCTGTCCTACTGCATGTGACAGGGATCATAGGGCAGTCCCCAGAGGCTGCTGGGAATCGTAGTCTACTCAGGACCTCTTTCCTATGGGGACCGCATGCGCGGTCTCTACTGCGCATGTGCGAAGCTGTAATGGCCGCCGCTACGCTCAACTGCGCCTGCGCAACCTCCCAGAGCTCCTGCACACTTGTAATGGCCACCGCTACCCATGCCAACCTCTGCGCATTGCGCGAACCTCGCGCCACCCACAACATGGCCGCCACGGCTATCTGTGCATGCGCAACCCTCCGTGCATGCGCGAGCATCAGGACCCCAATGGCGCCGGCCCAGATGGCGCGGGAGAAGTCGTTGTCCCCTTCCCCCACTGCCACAGGGGTAAGGCAGGGGGTAAAGGAAGATCAGGGGAACTGGGGGTGACCCCCTTACATAAAGATGAAAGCACTCCTACATTCTTATAGTCAAAGAGTAAGGATACGCTTATAGTGCCGGTGACGGCGGTGTCAGGCTGCGGTCGCTGAAAAAATCAAATTGAGAAGATTTCCAGCGATCGCGACCAAGCCGTCGCATCACGCTTACTATAAACGCACGCGACGGCAGCAATGCATTTGTTTTGACACGAAGTTGCGTCGCTGTCACTATAAGTGCAGCCTAAGAGTACCAGTTTTACATGTCTTCCACTATAATAGGTGGGCAAAACTGATAGTTCTGGATAATAGCTTGCTTCTTAAGGCATAAGACATTGCAATTGCTTCTTTATCAGTATGACATTGCAGGGTTACTTGTTTATGAACGCATTTTTTGCTCCTTAGGTGTACATGACATTGCAGGGTCGTGCACAAATTATTACAGACAAACATTTTTGATTTACAGAGGTTCTGAGGTGTAACTGGATCCCTACAGAGGCTCCCTCCTATTCAGATGTTCGCTGGTGTATCATGCTTCCAAACTGAGCCATTAGAGATGCAAAATGTCAAGTGTTTTGCCAGAGTATACAAACGGCTTGTCTGACCAGTTCGTTAATACCCTATCACGCAATAAATTGCTGTTAGACCTGCTCCCAGCTTGTTTCAGCTGAATCTCAGCACAAGGGTAAGTGTGCTCAGATCCAAACAGAGGAATACTAAGGACCTTTTATCAGTGTAATTGCATCACTCACCTTTAAAAAGTCCAACATTATATGAGACCCTTAAATGATGGTGTTTCTTGCACAAGATACATTTGTATCAGGTATTTGTATAGGATTTGAATGACAACACCATGCAATTAGCATACAGAGATATCTACTCCATAAGAGCCAGGGCCACCGAGAGGGGGGGACAGCCGGGGCTGTTGTCCCGGGCCCTCTGGCCGGGCCTTGCTGCTGGCCGGGCCCCGGCTCTCAGCTGCCTGCAGGACCTTTCCTCTCTCTGTCCCACGCCGCCAAGCTTCCACTGCCGGCGTGCGATGGGGCTCTGACGTCAGCACGCCGTAAGTAAGCCTGGCACAGCTTCCGGCGTGCCACGCGCTGACGTCAGAGTCCTGGCGTGTGCCGGCAGTGGAAGCTCGGCGGTGTGGGACAGAGAGAGGAAAGGTCCTGCCGGCAGCTGAGAGCCGGGGCCCGGCCATAACTGGCAGCAGGGCCTTGCCAGAGGTCTGAGGAAATTTGCAGCGCCGGCAGGGCCCCCCAGCCAGCGGCCCCAGCAGACACCGTGCCCGGCTTGACCCAAGGTAAGTCTGTATTTTTATATGTATTTGGGGGCTTGGGGGTATTTTTATATGTATTAGATTCCCCTGTTGCTGACCCCGGCCCGTGACCCCGACCTCGCTGCTTTGTGGATTTCTGCTATCATTTCTTATTTTATTTGTGCCCAACTGTTTGTGATTATAGGAATACCTGTTGCTTTTGGAGATACAGAGGATCTCTATTTAATATCATTTCACAAATGATGGAGATGAGCACTGTAGGATACTATTAATTACATTATTCTGAGTCACAGCTACAAAATAAGTGGAGGAAAAGCAAAGTCCGGAATGATCTCATTGCTAGTGTAACAGGTTTCCCCCCACCCTCTGGGAGATTTCACTGTTACCTAGTATTGTTGTGCTGCTCACCTGCAAGACTTTCAGGATACTGAGTGTCCTCCGGTGGTAGTGGGAACGAACAGGACAGGCTTTAGGGTTCTCCTCAGTTCTTTACTAGGTACAGCGTCTCCATTCCCCGCAGGCCCCAGCAGAACTGGGTGCAGCCCTGCAGGAAAACCCTCCGGTATTCCCTGATTAACTGCAGTCTCAGGCAGGAATCTATTAAACAGGAACAGCTCTTTATTCTTCCACAGCAACATACAGCACACAACCGGTACACTTCAAGGCGTCCCTGGAATCAACCCCCAGGGCTTGAGGCCCTAAAGATCTATCCTTAGCTCCCTTATTCCCTTGTGGAATAAGGGGCAGTATACCACTCCCCTGAGGGAGGGGAAGGAAGGTGAACCAGAGCCCTGGCTCCACTCTTCCAACCGCAACTTGGAACTCTACCAGAACATACAAATTTAGGCTCTGCAGAACCTTATGTACCCATGGGGAGGATCCTAGGTCTGAGCCCCTGATTGGGCAGAACACAGGCCTTAGGCTCACAACCCCCCTTCCCCCTTCCCCCCTCCACCCCCGTTGTCACTCAAGGGAGCTACATACTGCAGGGGAAACCCCAGATTAACCCTAACACTGCCTGCACTGGTAACAGGACTTATATTTTAGACATGGCAGATTAGTAGTCAAGAGGATACATGGCTACACTAGCAATGCATGTTTCTATAGATCTGGTTTTGTTTGGTTGCACATAAATGATCCTAGATTTGTAGCTAGGAGACGTTGATAATCAGCAGCCATATCTTTGTCTTTCAGGACAAAATACAGCCTATATTATTTAATAATCAGCTTTTGTATCCTAAAGAGTAACTTCAAACCACGTCCCTCTTGTTTTGGGAGTAAAGCATTGTGAATGTAGGTAATGAATTACAGATGCACGTTATACTGTTAAAAAGAGTACAATAAACCATTTCCTATTAAAAAGTACATAAACATACAGTGTATCCAAAAAAACTAAAGCTAAAAATACATCAGAAAAAAAACTTCATAATTTTTACTATTGACAGGAACTTCCAACAGGCCAAAAAAAAGTCCTATTTCAGCGCACAGCCAACACTGTAACATGCAAGAAACCAGTCAAGGAACCTCTCAGGGTCTGTGTCTTTAATCCCATAAAAAGAGGAATAAAACATTACTGCTTTCTCTTTTCCCAAATGTACACATTAATTATAGGGTTGCCAGTGCATGGAACAAATCATTTATTAAATAGTTATACATACTGTACATTCACTGTAATGCGGTTAAGCCTGCGTCCCCGCTAGCGCTGAGCGGGCGGCGCTTGGCGAGGTGACTTGCATATATATATATATATATACACATACATACACACATACATACATACATACATACATACAAGTCCCTGCTCACGCTCACCGGCGCTCGGGTAAATAAATTTTTTATACTTTCTAGCGCGCTCAGCTTCCCCTGCAGCAGCGCCCCCCCGTCCCCCCCCTCAGTGCCAGCGGGGACAAAGGCTAAGGTTTGCCACGCTTTACACTTTTTTTGCAGGCCCCACTAGACCTCGCCATTTGGAGATTACAGTCTAATTTGAATGCCGGAAGCACGGAGAGATAGAGCAGGTCACAAGGGAGACATTGGGATTCAAAGTAGGTTCACTACTCGCACCAAACCACTTTTTACCACTATAGTACTACAGTACTTCACTAAGGAGGAAATCGTCAACAAAGACAATTAGACATGACACTTTTGTAGGACCATCATATAATCTGCCGGCTAAAGCCTGTGATTATCTGGGTGGAAGCAACTCCATCTGTTGATATCTACAAGACCTCCTTTCTTTCATGTGTATGTAAATATCCAGGATATATCAAATCACCTCCCTCCCCTACTCCAGCACCTAACCCAGGGGTGGGCAACTCCAGTCCTCAAGGGCCACCAACAGGTCAGGTTATAAGGATATTCCTGCTTCAGCACAGGTGGTTCACACTGATTCAGCCACCTGTGTGAAGCAAGCACTGATTGAGCCACCTGTGCTGAAGCAGGGAAAACCTGAAAACCTGACCTTTTGGTTGCCCAGTCGAAGACTGAAGTTACAAACCCTGACCTAACCCTAAAAGGTGAACTCCAATGAATCACAGGGATAGGTAAGGCTTAAGTTATCTACGTATGTATGTACTGTATGTCTTTATTTATATAGCAACATTAATGTACATAGCGCTTCACAGCAGTAATACACGTGACAATCATAAATAACAAATACAAATAACAGATCATGGTAATAAGTGTGTAAGACATAGTAACATTTGGAAGAGTAGTCCCTGCTCCGGAGAGCTTACAATCTAATTGGGAAGTACTGTAGGAAGAATGTACAGAGACATTAGGAGGGCATTCTGGCAAGTGCGTCTGCAGGGGGCCAAGCTTTATGTATAATGTGTATAGTATTAGCCACAGAGCTACTCATATGTTTCTGTAAGCAAGTGTGTCTTAAGGTGGGTCTTAAAGGTGGATGGAGAGGGTGCTAGTCTGGTATTGAGGGGAAGGGCATTCCAGAGGTGCGGGGCAGTCAGTGAGAAAGGCTAAAGGCAGGAGAGGGCTTTAAATACAAAGAGGGTAGAGAGAAGACAACCTTGAGCAGAACACAAAAGTCGGGATGGTGCATAGCGCGAAATTAGGGCTGAGATGTAAGGAGGGGCAGAAGAGTGTAAAGCTTTAAAAGTGTGGAGAATGGAGTGTGAGATGTGGGATTTGATAGGAACCCAGGAGAGTGATTTCAGCAGGGGAGATGCCGAGACAGATTTAGGAAATAGTAGAGTGATTCTGGCAGCAGCGTTAAGGATACATTGTAGTGGAGACAAGTGACAGGCAGGAAGGCCGGACTGCAGGCGGTTACAGTAATCGAGACGGGAGAGAATGAGGGCCTGTGTCAGAGTTTTAGCAGTCGAGCAACAGAGGAAAGAGCGTATCTTTGTAATATTGCGGAGGAAAAAGCGACAGGTTTTAAATACGTTTTGAATTTGAGTCGAGTGTGACCCCTAGGCAGCGTGCTTGAACTACTGGGTCAATGATAGTACTTCCAACAGTAATGTGGAAGGAGGTAGTAGGGCCAGGTTTGGGAGGAAGTATGGGCAGTTCTGTTTTTGCCAAGTTAAGTTTAAGTCGGCGGAGGGACATCCAGGATGATATTGCAGAGAGACATTCAGAAACTTTGGTCTGTACAGTAGGTGTAAGGTCAGGGATTGAAAAGTAAATTTGTGTGTAGTCAGCATAGAGGTGATATTTAAACCCAAAAGAGATCAATAGAGGAGGAGGAGGTGTTAGCAGAAGAGACACTGAAAGTACCATGGGAGAGGCAAGAGGAGATCAGGATAGAGCTTTGTTACTATTACCAAGAGTATGGAGAATGTGAAGGAGAAGAGGGTGGTCCACGGTATCAAATGCTGCAGAGAGGTCGAGTAAAATGAGCATAGTGTAACGACCTCTGTCTTTGGCAGCATGGAGGTCATTAGTTATTTTAGCGAGGTCTGTTTCAGTCAAGGGAGCAGTGCGGAAGCCAGATACCTGCGTGATAAAGTGAGGGCATGGGCAAAAATACATGTTAAAAGTCTTCAGTGTAAAGATTTGTCTCATATTGGCAATCATGCTGAATTTCTTTAGCGGATGACGACATGCCCATACTATTAAAATTAAATTAATTGACACACAGTGAAGCTACCAGCAGCAGTTAGTGAAGACATATTTGTCAATTACAATCCAAAAAAAATGTTACAGCCATAAAATAATGACAGCAATTCAATAAGCTCATATTAATCCCACCATCACAATCAAATCCAGCATTATATTGTGAAATACAAGTTCACAGCTCATCGGGCTCAGTCTTTGTTAACTCCCATGCTGCCAGACAGGCAAATACATGCACTGCTGACCCTATAGCAGCAAAGAGGCCGATGTAATGCAAAACTGCTCCGTATCTTACCGTGGTTTGCTCTCTCTGTGGCTGACCATTCCAAATACAAGAAGCAAAATCTTTCCATCCACTGCTGAAAATTCAATTCACTTCACAAATAAAACGGATACGATGGAAATGTAGCTCCCTTGTTCTATGAGCAAAATCCTCTGCTATAAAATGACACCTTCTGGAATTCGTGGTAGTGAAGTTAAATGACAACGCTGATATCCATGACATAGATCTGACCAGCGCATATTGAAACTGCAGTGCTACAGTAATAGCAGGAATTTACATGCTAACAATAGCTGATGCTTCAGCATGAAGAAAGAGGATGTTAAGTAAAGTCAGAGTTACTGACAATATTATTTCTCAACATGTCATCCCGTTACCCATCATATCTGACAAATGATGATGCCCTTAACCCTTTCACATCTCAATGCTGATGACTCACACATCTACTTTGCGACCCTAGAGAAAGTGCAGAGAAGAGCCACCAAATTAATAAAGGGGGTGAATAATCTGATTTATGAGGAGAGGTTAGCTCATTTAGATTTGTTTATATTAGAAAAGAGGCATGCAAGAAGGGATATGATAACTGCATACAAATATATTCGGGGACAATACTAGGAGCTTGCAAAATAACTATTCAGCCCAAGGGCAGTACAAAGGACACAGGGCCATCCCTTAAGGTTGTAAGAAAGGAGATTTCACGAGCACCTCGCGCGCAGGTTCCCCCCGCTCGGCCCCGACGTCAAATGATGTGCGGGTCATGTGATGTCACGTTGCCATGGTAATTTGGGGGGTAATGCGGGGTAATTTGACGCCGGAAGGGAAGGAGCTCCTCATATCTCCTCCCAAACCTGGCCCTACTGCACCCTTCTACATTACTGTTGGAAGCACCATCATACACCCAGTATCACAAGCACGCTGCCTAGGGGTCACATTTGACTGTTCCATCACATTCAAAATGTAGCTAAACCTTATCGTTTTCTCCTCCATAACATGGCAAAGATTTACCCTTTTCTCTGTTGCGCTACTGATAAACCTCTGACGCAGGCCCTCATTCTCTCCCGTCACGATTATTGTAACCTCCTGCTGTCCGGCCTTCCTGCCTCTCACCTGTCTCCCCTACAATCTATCGTAAGATAGCATACTAGGACACTGCTGCTCGAATCACTTTATCTCCTCATTATCTCCTAAATCTGTCTCAGTGTCTCTCCTGCTGAAATCCATCTCCTGGCTTCCTATTAAACTAAACATAATTTATCATTTCCAAAGAAACCAAAAGCAGCAAAACCTGTTTCAAGAATATTTAAACCCAATCAGCCCAGATTCATGTCCCTGACGAAGTTGTTTTTAATGAAACGCGTAGGATATTGATAATTGCATTCATTCCAGGGGTATAATCATATACCTCCATCTATATGAACTTTTCTACAGGCTACTAGCTATACATTTTGAGACTTTGGCAAGCACGATCGTTTGGCTTTGGATGCCGATTTGAGCCTTGGAGCCTCCGTATAGCTCCGATGACGCGACTCGAGTGACGTCACACCAGGAAGTGAGTCTGTGAGAGATTCGGAGCAGCACTAGCTACGGTGTTTCAGACGGCTGGCAGATCAGAGGATTAATAACTGAGCAAGACAGAGGACACCTGGGATTATAACACACTACCCAAGCTCACCTTACCCTTGCAGTCTGGCCAGATGCGGATTCGTGTTGGTAACATGTGCCATAATTCATGTATTGCCTGCATATATTGATTTCTTGTACATGCATATTTACCACTTTCACTTAATCAGTTTATAATATATTGATTTCACTATGAGTTGTGCGCTGTGTTTTCTTCTTTTTGTATACCAATCAGCCCAGTGTAAATTGTTGGAAGATTTAATCTCCTGCATTTTCTTAGTAAATCTCCTTGAAAAGTGTTTGCATGTTGACAACGTATGTACAATTAATTTACACAACAGAAAGCTGAGAAGCTATTCTTAGTCCCAAGTGCTATATATGTCCCCTTAAACACACCTTCAAAAAACACATTGAGACACCTGGGCACACCTGAGAAGTATGCCAATCTGATATCCTTCCCAGCAAAACCCATTGCAGCACTTGCTCCCCATGCAGGGGTAAGCTGGAAACTGAAGGTCTCACCCTAAGGGGCAGAACTCCAAGCTATAATTTGGAGAGCCTCCTCCCTGCTGCAGAAGGGGAGGACACGGGGTCTGCGTCACTATTGGCTGCAGCACAGACACAATGTCACCACCTCTCATACCACTAAGGGAGGCTGCGTGAGGGGGGCTAAATCCATAGGATAGCCTGTCACAGCCTGTAGCTTCTAGGACTTACTTGACAGGAGGGGTAGAAACATAGTTGGACCAGCCATGGCTATACCATATTTCAGGTTGTGAAGTTCTGGGCAAATCGAATGTTCGATCGAATGTGCGAATAGTGGCCGCCAGTGGTATTGTATACTGTATGAACAAAGGTACTGTAGGCGAATGTCACCATCTTACAACCAAGCCATGAATATTCCTGCGGGTGAATAAACGCCGTGCGCATGGCAAATTCGAATGGTGGCGAATCAATTCTAAAAAGTAGATGGTCAACAGAAAGGACTTTAAGTCATCCTACAAGGTGCGGAACGCAAGTGACACTAGTGCTTGCATGGGAATGTGGAGAGTGGGATAAAGGAAAGCAAAAGGAAATCAATGGCACTGCATAAAGGATCAGAAAGAAGTTCATTATGACAAGGATCTCTTGAGCACAAAGATTAACATCAGCGCACACACCTACCAGTTTTAATCAACAACAAAAACTACTGCGTTGAGTAAAGGTGAACGTTTGGTGCATCCTATTTTAATGTTTCAATCAGTAAGTTATCCACTTTTTGCTTGTTAAAACCACTTCCCAAATCGCTCATTGACCAGAGCAGCACTAAGTGAGCAACTTGCATCCGCAGCGTGTAGAAATGCAGGATGAAACCGACTATCTTACAGTAGTGTGAAGATAGCAAACATAGGAAACACTCAGATATGGATCTACAAGTCTCAGGCAGGCTCCCAAGCCTGGCTACATCTGCGCAATCGGTGCTTGCCAGCCGCACCTGCATGGCCGGCGTCGATCGCGCATGCAGACGAGAGGCTGGTAAGTGCCGAATTGCAAATGCGGTTGCGGCAAGCGCCGGTCTATGAGCCCGAGGCCTGGGCCTATTGGATCTGATGGAAAATCCGCCACTGATTGTACTACTAGTTACCATGGATGTAGAATCCCTGAACAGTAACAGCCCCCACAAGGATGGCACTGAGGCATGCCTGCATTTCCTTGCAACATCTCCCTGGATCAGAAATACAGCGCTGATGTAATAACCAAACTGATAGAATACATCCTCACACACAACTACTTCAGCTTCAACAAGGACAGTTATCTACAAATAACAGGGACTGCAATGGGCACCGGGATAGCACTGCAATATCCAATCTTTTTATGGCTAATCTTGAACAGAGATTCCATACCACATGCCTCCACAAACCTTACAAATATAACAGATACATTGACGATCTGTTTAAAATATTGTCAGAGGGTGAAGAAAATATAAAACAATTTTACGAGTCCTTGAATTCATTCCACCCATCAATTAAGCTCAAAATAGGTTGTTCAGCAAACTTAGGGAACTTTCTGGATAACACAGTAACACTGTAGAATAACAAACTACACACATCTGTATACAAGAAACAAACAGACAGATGTAGTTAAGTCCATAACTCCAGCTTCCATCCCACTCATACAAAACGAGCCATCATACAAAGCCAGGCTGTAGGATATCACGACATATGCCCGGAGACTACAGACAGAAACAGACACCTCACAACCCTGACTCAATCATTCAGACAGGAGGGCTACAAGCCAAAGACTATTGCCACTTCAATCACAATGGTACTTAAAGCCCCACGAGAACACCTACTCCAATACAAGAGAAAAAAAACTACACGCGTACCACTAGTGACAACATAAACCCTACCCTAGAGGGAATGCGAAAAATAGAGTTCTGCAACTCATGCTGACAGAGGATGAAACATTAATAGATATCTTCCCCAACCCTCCCATCCTTGCATACCAGCAACCGCCAAACCACAGACAGAAGTTAGTCAACAGAAAACTCATAACGAACTCAAGGACGCTGAGAATGGCACAAGACCATGCAACATCACAGACCACAGACATATATACAGTACCACGATCCCACTGCCAGTAACAAACATTGAGTACGCAATGTTAAAGGATCATACTACAGCATGTCCAGGAATGTGGTATATACAATTCAAGGCAGTAAATGTTCCCAAGGGGAAACCAGCCAAAAACTTCAAACCAGAATGAAGAAGGAAGATATTGCACTCCAGTGGGACACCATTTCTCAGAGCCAGATCATTCCATAAGTGACTTAAACATTCAAATCCTCAATGGAATATTTAAAAGCAATCAAGATTGGAAAACATTTGAACTAAAAATGCCAATTCTCTTTGACATTAAAACAAGAGGACTCAATGCCAATATGGGGTTTCTTATGTAGCTATGTATCCTCTTGGCTACTAATCTGCCCTGCCACCACTGCAGGCAGTGTTAGGGTTAATCTGGGTTCCACTGCAGTAAACAACTCCCTTGAGTGGCAGGGCGGGTGGGCCTGAGGCCTGTGTGCTGCCCTATCAGGGGCACAGACCTAGGACCCTCCCCCTGGGTACAAAAGGAGCTGCACAGTCAACATTTAGGGGTTCTGGTTCTGCTCTGTGGAGAAGGAAGTGTGGAGCCAGGGCTCTGGCCACCTTCCTTCCCCTCCGTTAGGGGAGTGGGACAACAACCCCTTTTTCCACCAGGGAATAAGGAAGCTAAGGATATACCTTTAGGTCCTCAAGCCCTGGGGATTGATTTCAGGGACCATCCTAAGAAGTGTACCTATTGTATGCTGTATATCCTGTTGAAAAGGAATAAAGACCAGTTACTGCTTTTATACGCCTGCCTGTGACTGCAGTTTATCAGGGGGAGTGCAGGAGGGTTTTCCTTCAGGGACTGCATTCAGTTCTACTGGAGCCTGCTGGAGATGGAGGCGCTGCACCAAGTGAAGAGCTGTGAATATCCCTAAAGCCTGTCCTGTTCATCCCCACTACCACCGGCGGACACTCAGTTTCCTATAAGCCTAGCAGGTGAGCAGCACAACAACACCGTGTAATGGTGAGATCTCCCAGAGGGTGGGGAGCACCGGTTACACTTACAAACCATCATGTATTGTAATGTTTCTCCCTACCGCTTTGCTCATTTGAATTTCACACTGTACTTTCTCCCCCCCGCTGCACACACCCTAAACACTGCTGATAGATATATGGTTCTACATGCCATCCACATTTCTCAGGAGCCCTTTGTTCTATTTATCGCCCTGTTTATTTACCACCCCCTTGCAATGAATCCTCCACATCGCTTCTTTTAGAGTGTTACTGTATCCTGGTTTTTTTTTTAATATATTTGTGTTAAACTCATGGTATCAAAAAAAAAAAAAAAAGGATATGAGTTAAGCAGCACTCCACCACAGTAGGTTGTATTGTATTGTATGTCTTTCTTTATATAGCGCCATTAATGTACATAGCGCTTCACAGTAGTAATACATGGGGTAATCAAATAAATAACAGAGCATGGGAATAAGTGCTTTAGACATAAAAGTAACATTAAGGAAGAGGAGTCCCTGCCCCGAGGAGCTTACAGTCTAATTGGTAGGTAGGGGAACGTACAGAGACATTAGGAGGGAGTTCTGGTAAGTGCGTCTGCAGGGGGCCAAGCTTTATGTATCATGTGTTCAGAGTATTCACAGTGCTATACATATGCTTCTTTAAGCAAGTGTGTCTTAAGGTGGGTCTTAAAGGTGGATAGAGAGGGTGCTAGTCGGGTACTGAGGGGAAGGGTATTCCAGAGGTTATTTCAGTAAATACTTTTCTGATCTGGTGCACGGAAACAGGGAGGGACCCCTCAGAACAATAACCAATAGATATAGTGGTTCCCAGCACTCAGTATGAAAAAAAATCAGATAGAGGTATCAATAAGGAAATAACAATGATATATTCAAGAAAGTTGCATTACATAAGCCCACCCTATTCGGGGCTAGGAAAGATCTTTACGCGTAGTTCCCTTAGTCACGGGGAAAGGGGGCTACACGTTTTTAGAAAAAAGTTCTATATTCTTAAAACAGAACGGCAGACAGAGACGTTCTCATTGTATTCATGTAAAAATGCCTTATCCCTTTGGGAATAGCTTGTGTGTTTCATCTGGGTCCCCCATACTGTACGTACATTTACCTATCCATGGTTGGCAGCAATTAAAAACTCAGTTATATTGACTTGTTGACGAAATAAAGATATTGAAAATGTATGGTAGATATATTTACTGAGAGAAATGGGATTTAAGAAACTGAATGAAAATATTCCGTATTTTAATAATCTGGGACAAGTTCAATCTTAAAAATACACGTCTGGGTTTTAAGGCAGCTCAGGCCACTGACCCTGCTTGTACTGTATGTGTTTGTCTAGATGTGATCTCATCTTACCATACACCGCACAACTGGAACAATCTACCGGGGACTCTCACAGCCGTCACCAGTCTAAATTCTTTCAAAACTAAAGCTGTCTCACATTTTAATCTGGTCTGTAACTGCTACATACGCTTATAACATATCATTAACTGTTCATGCAATGTCTTTATATATAATGTATCATTTAATGTAACTGTAACGGGGTTTCCCCCACCCAATCGCAGATCACACGGTGTGGGGGCAGGAAACATACATGGTTACTAATTGTGGTGCATAACCTGTTGGCTCACAGGAGGGCTGAGCTTCCGCCACAGGGAACCTGGGGTAATATTACTGTGGACAACTTACGTATAACGATGCAGCGCCTCCACCTGCGATGGCTCCCACCAGAGGGGGAGTAGTTCCTCGCAGGACAATCAATACTCACACACAAAATATATATATATGGGACTTTACTTATTCCGCAACACAACATATAACCACAACAGTTTGCATAACCTGTGTCCCTTCCTGGAGGAGACACTTACTGCGCCATGCAGGACGCTTACGCTAATTTGCACCACGGCGGGCGCTAACACTTCTAGGCGTCACGGCGGACGCTACCACCTCTAGGCGTCACGGCGGACGCTACCACCTCTAGGCGTCACGGCGGACGCTACCACCTCTAGGCGTCACGGCGGACGCTACCTCCCAAAGAGTGATCCCACCCTGTGTCCAGTAACCCCAACCCAATCTCTCGCACTCCCAAGTCATATACCAATGTGTGTGTGTGACTGCGCAGCCACTATGTCTGGTGATAGGCCTTGTTGGTGCACGTGAGTTGTGGGTTACCTTCCCGGGCTCCAGCCACGGGTGCCGCTATATCACTGGGGTTGGATCCACCAGGATATCCTCCTACGCGTGGGGTGAATTCCAGCGCGGATAATATCACCGTACAGCTCCGCACCGTCTCTACCTTAGTTAGGGTCTGTCTGCTGCCAGCAGGCCGCAGTCACGCTAGCTGGGCCTCCGTGGAGATAGTCCAGTTCCCTCTTAGCAATCCGAGCAATGTCCGTGATACACTCCTAGCAAATATATAATGGGGCAGGGTCCCTAACCTAGGGCCTGTCCCTACAATACTCAGCTAAGATGACTCTGGGCTATCTGGGGCCTAAAGGATTTGCTGGCCTAGTGCAGAGAGTCACAGACCCCTGCACCCTACCTCCTTCCCCTAGCTACTCCAGTCACCAACTGCTTTTCTCTGTCTCCTTTGTGCTGCCAGACTCACAGCTCTGCCTCTGACTACCGCAACAATGTTGCAGACCTCCAGGTGCCTCTTACTGACAGAGGCAACACAGCAACAGGAACTCACTCTAACACCTCAGCAACAACTAACAACGCGCGCTCGCATACCAGAAGGAGGGGGTGAGTGCGCAAGGTGGGGCTAGCATGTCAAGGGGGACCTGGCTACATAACCATATATTGTAACCATATATTTGTCATAACTGTGCCCAGGACATACTTGAAAACGAGAGGTACTGTAACTCAATGCATTACTTCCTGGTAAAGCATTTTATAACTAAAAGAAATAATTGTAGTCCCTTTTCCCCCGTGTCTAAGGGAAACTACATGTGGCGCTTTACCTGAGTGGCTCACCGTAGGCCCGATCCTCAGCTGCAGGGAGCCTGGGGTAGAGTGGCGCTACCCACAGAGTGTGTGTGTGTGGCGGTTGGTGCACTTGTAGAGGATGATACCTTCCCGGGCGCTCCAGCCCCCGGGTACCTCCAACTGATAAAAGGATCCGTCTGATCCAACGAAGACGTCCGCCTCTGCATGGGGTGAACTCCCGCTGGAGCGTCTCACCTTTAAGAGTCTCTCAGAATAGGTGGTGGTCTGGTCACAGACCACAAGTAACCGTGCGGCGGCGTCACAACCTCACCCTTCTCTGTCCTGCTCCCGACTGGCGTGGTGTGCTGAGCGCGCCAATTGTATCTAATAGCCTGCTGAGATGCTCATAGCCGTATTGGCTGCTCGCGCCAGGTGTTCTGCAGCCCCTGAGGCTGCTGTGGATTGCAGTCCCCTTGCGGAGCCCTTGGTAATGGCCACTGCACTGTCCTCTCATTGCACATGCGCAGGGCTCCTATCGCGCTTGCGCGATATACAAAATGGCGGCCCCCGCTAGCCAGGTGCGCCACGGAACTTCGGTGACCCGATCGCCACTCTGGCCCCACACCGCAGCGCTCCATGCATGCCTGCCTGCCACATCTCCCTACAGCAGCCGATCCCGCCCGCAGCTCCGGTGGCATCCGATCAGCCGCAGCCTCCCCCGCTACCACTACGGAGGTGAGGGGACCAAGGGGGACACCTGGCTACAGTACATCATTATAGTACCATTAATGCTCCTCTTCCTCTCCCCCATTTTTAATTTTACCCCAGAGGCTGCAGTGATTGAACCCAGCACAGCCCTACTCTCACTGCGCTGGCAACTGCAGCTTCTGTCCCCAATCCCCAATCCCCTATCCCCTATCCCCAATCCCCTATCCCCAATCCCCAATCCCCTATCCCCAATCCCCAATCCCCTATCCCCTCCCCCAACACTGGTTGTTTGATTTAAATTTTTACTCACTTTATTTTCAGTTGAGTTGTTTCTTTATTTGATTTGGGAGCTTTGTTTATATAATAATAATAATAATCATCATAATTAAAAAAATGGGGGGAAAAAAACATTGGAGGAGGATTGCTAAGGTGCAGCTACTTGCTGGAGAGAGAGGGGAAAAAAGAGACCTGCAGGTTTTAAAAACTGCCTGTTTCCTCTCTTAGCATCTAATTAGTTGTTAAAGGGAAAGCTCCTCTCTGCACCTCTCTCCCAGACACTAACTCCTCCCCTGACATTTAGGGCCTCATGCAGAGAGCAGCGCTAACAGGAAAAGCGGCATTTTTTGGCGAAATCTGCCTTTAGAAAGGCAGGTAATGGCAAGTTTTGAAAGAAGCGCCATTTTTTTTTTTTTATTTGCAAATCTCGCCGCGCGGCTGGCGAGAACCTAAATCTCTCCAGTGTTGAAAACGGCCGTATTCAGAGAGGCGCGATCGCCATCTAGCGGCTGTTCGCGCCAAAAAAATGGCGCGATTTTCAACATTTTGCTTCGCCAACAAAAGTTAGCAAGAAGCTGGAGCTCGGAGGCCGGTGGGGGAGAAAAAAAAAAAAACGCGATTTTTTTACAACAAGTTTCAACAGCGCTCATATCGCCGGTTGAAACTCTCCATATGCAGACAGGATTTTTAATGCAGTTTTATGACCTTTCTGCATATGGAGATTAAATCACGCCAAAAAAGGTACTATTTTTTACTTTCTCCAATTAATTCCACCGCTGCTCTCTGCATGAGGCCCAAAGACTTAGAATATCATGCCTAAGGGAAGGAGGGATAGTACGGCATGGGGGGGGGGGGCTGCAGCCTGGGGGTGGGGGGGGCTGCAGCCGGGCCCCTGACCCCCAAACCCACTTGTTCCAGGAGCAACAACAATGGCCACAGCCTAATACATCCAGTGCTCTGGCTGCACCACCCCCACCTTCTGCTGGTAGCTTAAGGCTGCGGTCCCAGTCATCACTGTGACACTTGTGCCCGGCGGGAGGGGGGGGGCGGGGCGTGCACAGCGCTAACCGCGATCTGCGGTCTTCAGGAGAGAGGGAGAAGTTGCGACGGGAGGGGGCCCATGACCTCACGCGGCTGGTTCGCCCTCATTGGCTGAACCGCCGGCGGGGGCGTGGCCACGGCTCCGTCGCAAGTTCCACACACAATTTTTTTGAGTGTGTGGAATCTTGCAGTACAGCGCGGCTGCTGATTGTGCGCTGACGCATGTACTCGGCCCTGAGTGACTGGGGGGCTGGTGCTTGTTCGCACAGTGCACACCGAGGCGTGCGCTGTGGCACTCACTGGGACCGCAGCCTAACCCCTGCAGCTCCAGCTACATCATGGGTGCAGGTGGCAGCTGCAACACTAAGGCTGAGTCCCCGCTGGCGCTGAGTGCGCTCATGCTTGAAGAGCGCTCCAAGCATGAGCGCCGGGTGTCCTGTCAGTTACGCGCGCGGGGGAGGCATTGAGGACGCTGGAAAGTTAGATTTTTTTGTTTACATGAGCGCCAGTGAGCGTGCGAGCACCGCGTGAGCGGGGACTTACATATATCTATATATGTAAGTAACCGCGGCAAGCGCCGCCCGCTCAGCGCTAGCGGGGACGCAGCCTAACCGCAGCAACAACAACGCTGGGGCCCCATCTAGCCTAAGCAGGAAGCATGGGGTGAGGTGCCCGATATCACCTAACCAGGGTAGTGAGATATATGTGAGGGCTGTGGCTGAAGCAGTGGACCCTTCTGCAGGTGTAGCAGCCAGCAATATGTATGGGAAGGGTGTACTCTTTCTCCATACACTGGCTGCATACCCTGGGGTGCAGGGGGGCCTTGCTGTAGGGGGGTCCTGCATCCCCATTGAACCCCTGGAATGATTGGTCGCAAGAATCATACTGTCAAATGTTCCCCCCTTCTTCCCGGACTGCCTCATATGCCCACACCTGCAAGTCCTGGGAGACATCCAGTCTCCCGTAACAAACATGTCTAGATCTATTGAAGTTATAGAATCGAAAGCATTTTTCTACCAAATATAAAAGCAGTATTCTGTACACACGCAGTGCAGCTCTTTGCTTCCTCACAGCTGACAATTGGGGGTATACTGTAATTATCTAGTCATTGAGAAATGCGCCTTTCCAAAGTCATTTACGTTCCAGCACAGAAGTGATGTGTGTACAGTATGTATATTTATTGTTCATTGCATAACACCAGCAATGTATGCAGCACTTTACAAATGAAAGGAAGGACATTACCAGAAATATTAGGGCCCAGGACAAATGAAAGGAAGGAGCAGGTCTCCCCCGCTGTTAAATTAGCCATTGCACACTCGGGGAGATATGGGCCTGGGGAGGGGGGGGGGCAAGAGGGGGTAAGAAAATGAGATATGGGCCGGGGGGGGGGCGGGGGGGTAGAAGGAGATATGGGCCTGTTAGGGGGGGGAGAAAAGGAGATGAGATATGGGCCTGTATGGGGAGGGGGGAGAAGAAGATATGGGGCCTGGGGGGGAAGAAAAGGAGAGGAGATAAAGGCCTGGAGGGGGAGAAGTAGATATGGGCCTGTATGGGGAGAGGGGAGAAGAAGATATGGGGCCTGAGGGGGGAGAAAAGGAGAGGAGATAAAGGCCTGGAGGGGGAGAAGTAGATATGGTCCTGTATGGGGAGAGGGGAGAAGAAGATATGGGCCAGGGGGGAAAGGAGATGTGAGCCTGGACGGGTGGGGGGGGGTGGATATATGGGACTGGCTGAGACTGGAAGGAGATATGGTCCTGGAGGGGGGAGGAGAAATGGGACTCCATGGGAGGGCAGGAGAGGAGGAGATATGGGCCTGGAAGGGGGTGGGGGGGAAAGAGGGAGATATGGGCCTGGAGGGGGTAGTTATGGACCAGGAGAAAGGTAGTTATTGACTTGGTGGGAGAAGTCATTTTTGACCATGGGGGGTAGTTATGGACTTGGAGAGGGGGATAAGGAAGTTTTGGTCCGGGGGGGGGGGGGTGTGGTACGACAAAAACAGAAGGGAGGGAACCCAGTGTTCCTACCTGCTGCCTTGGAGGATTGAGTGGGCCTGCAGAGGTGCCGGTTAGAGGAAACCCTCTCTTCCACCTGCTTCTAGATAGGCACCTGCATAGGCTCCCTCCAGCAAGTCCCCTCTGGTCTGACGGATCTGGCATAAGTGGCCGGCAGGGGACCTGGGCCAGGAGTCAGTGGCCATGTATATTACAGGGAATTAGAGTACAATAAGTGCAACAAACATAAAATCGGACCAGCCCTGCCCAGGAAAGATTACAATCTAAGTGGTAAATTAAGGGAGTCACAAAGACAGCAGAAGGAGTACTGTAAGTGCAGTAAATGGCCATAATGGTTGGCAAGTGTAACTGTGGGTGTGGGGCAGTAGCCATGAGTCAAGACTATTAAAAGGCTACATTCAGAAGGTGTGATTTTAGGTTTGATTTACAGGTGCATGGTGTATTCTGAGTTTTTAAGGTGAGAGCAGTGGAGGGCCTTGGAGGTGAGAAGGAGAACTTTGTAGGTGATCCAGAACTTGATGGGAAGCTAGGAAAGAGATTCAAGGAGCAGATGAGAAGACACTGTTCTGGGAGAAAGTGAAATAATTCTATCTGCAGAAGTGTGGATAGATTGCAAAGGAAATAGTTGCCCGGCAGGAAGACCTGTTAGCAGTAGGTTACAATAATCCAGACGGAAGAGCATAGGGGCATGCATTCCAGTTTTAACATAAGGGTGACAGAGGAACAGGTGGATTTTTGCAGCGACAAGTTGTATCGAGAGAATGAATGTGAATGAAGAAGGAAAGGAAGAAGTCAAGTGTCCCACCTACACAATATACTTTGGTGACAGCATAGATGGTGGTTCTGTTTACCTGTGATGTACAAATGGGATAATGGGCCAGGATTAGGGAATATGAAGGGCTTGGTTTCAAACATATTAGGTTTTAGGCTGCAAAGACCAGAGAGATGTAGCCAAGAGGAATCAGGCGCTTGAGACTGGATTTGTAAAGAACAAATAAGGGAGCGCTATATACCAAAAAAAATAACTCAATTAAAGTGCTAGTGCAACATTCATTTAAAGTGCAATTAGCATATAATGTGTGCACACATATATTAAATATGTGCAAACTCTACAATCATTTTAAATTGTGAAAATAACATATGTAGCAATGTGCATGATGAATATATAAATAAAGTGGTGAATATTAAGTGATATTAAGAGTTTGCACATAGAATCCAATTTGCACATATTTAATATTTGTATGCACACATTATATGCTTATTGCACTTTAAATGAATGTTGCACTAGCACTTGAATTTAGTTATTTTTTTTGTATATAGCGCTCCCCTATTTTTTCTTTACATATCTAAGTTGTTGTTTTTTGGGTTAGAGCTGAAAATTCATATATTTTTGGATAGAAGTGCCGGGTTATATTTTCTATATCGCTTGAAACTGGATTGCAGGTGTAAGGATAGAGGCGAATAAATACATCTTAGTATCAGCTGTGTAGAGGTGATACCTAAAACCAAAGGAGTGGATGAGGTCACCAAGTAATAACGTGTACAGAGAAAAAAGGAGAGGTCTCAGAACAGAGCCCAAGGCCCTGAACACAGACAGAGCTACGTTAGCAAAAGAGTCAAATAAGAAGCCGTTGGGAAGGGGACGTAGAGAACCATAATAAAGCTTTGTTTCGGATACCAAGACAGTGTATAGCCAAAAGGAGAAGAGTGTGTTCAACAGTGTTGAAAGCATCAGAGCGATCAAGTAGCACAATCAGGAAAAAATAACCCAAGGAATTTGTTTCCTGGAAATCATTGGCTAATTTAGTTAGGGAAGTCATAGTGTATTGAGCTGGACCAGAACCAGATTGCAGAGGGTCCAGAAGGAATGAAGAAAGTTGATCATGTGGGAGATCATGAGATGTTGTAGCATTTTGAATGCAAAGACTGTAGGTAGGCAGGCTGGTAGCTATCAAGGCACATACATTTGCACTGATGTTGCAGCTGGAAGACCACATACAGTAGACATACAAACACGCACAAAAATACCTTTAAACCAGTATAACAACATATGCGTATACTGTATATATAATATACATATATATGTATGTGTGTTCATGTACAGTACCTGGAATATACCCTAAATGGGCGCTGAAAGCATATATACCTTTCAACTATTTGTTGACCCAATATATATCTATATTTTATTTTTTATTTTCCTTTTTTATTTATTTTTTGCTTTTCACATTAGATCCAATTAAAAGTTGTTTTTTTTAAACATGGGACAGATTCCCCAAGTTATACTGTTTCCACATTCCCGGGTTACACTTTCTTTCCACAAACAGATGAAAGCCCCTTTTGCACATCAGCGCTTGTCCATGTGTCTGCGTCAGCAGAAAACCTTCACCTTTAAACTGCTGGCTGCATGTGTTGTGCAGGAAACCCGCACCGTAATTAACAACCGCTCTCATTTAAAAACAAGTTCAAACACAAACCAGCCCTTTCACTGTGTTCAAAACAGAGTTGCATAAGAAGCGTTTATTTAACTCCTTCCCTGCCGCAGCCCCTCTCTGGCAGCGGCGAGATGTTTTAAATGCTTGAGTACCCGGTACTGCCAATGCAAGGTATTAACCCTGAAATACTAGCTTAGCTAGTCCAATATACAGCAAAAGTGGTGTCTCGCTTACTGCAATAGTAATATACATTGTAGAATACAGGAATAATGTATCTGTCTTTGGCAGAGTTTACTAGCTGTGGGACACAGGCATTTTAGGGTTAAAGCACTCATAAACCTGAAAAGGAGTTAACACAAGAACGGGTGACGCATGTGCCAACTATTTGTGTTACAAGAATGACTCGGAAGAATTTTTTTTTTGTTAAGACTACAAGGCTTGACAACCAATGTCTCCCACTTCAGAGGACAGCAACTTGACTTTAGAACTACTCTTGCCTTCGAACTCCCTCCTGCAACCTTATTCTATAACCATTATTCATACGTAATGTATCAAGTAAAAAGTCTGTATTTTGTTCTCTTCGAATGAGTATCCTAACTGCATCCTGCCTAACACACGTTTCCTTATACAGAATCCCATTACGTGTACATCTCGCCAAGAAACCCCGACCCCAAAACGCATCGTCGTGCTTTCCTAACATTGCTTTTTTCCCGTTTGCCGGCATCCTGGCAAAAAATGTGTGTGTCCCGTCCGTCTCATACATTTCAAACTGTGAGCCACAGACTTTGGGCTGGATTTACTAAGCAGTGCGAAGCTGTACGTGACCTTATGGCCCAATTACCTGAATAAACTATAACGTGTTATATGGCTTAGTAAATTTGTGCCAAAGTGAGGAATTTTTACTATATAAGAAAAAGTGAGAAAATTAGGGCTCCAGATGCAGAATTTGATTAATTTCATTTTACTAATCCTTTTAGATGTTTGGAGGTGCCTGGAACTTCAATCCCTTATATATTATTGGTATTAATTATGAACATTTGTTATTATTGCTGTAAAATTGCTTACTACTAGAGTAGACTAAAAAAAAAAGTACAAAGGAGCACAATATATTTATGTTGAAAATGCCTTTTACCATCAATTTACCAGCAAATTATCTATTTATTTCAGCTTGATCCATAGCTACCATTGTTTATTCAGTATTAGGTGATACCTTTATTTATTTGCACCAGCAATTGATTTAATAAGACAAGCTTTCGAGAGTTCCCCTCTCTCATCCTCGGGGCAAGGAAGAGACAGGACTCTCGAAAGCTTGTCTTATAATATCAATTGTTAGTCCCAATACAAAAGGTCTCACCTAATACTGAAGTTACAGGCATACCCCGCTTTAAGGACACTCACTTTAAGTACACTCGCGAGTAAGTACATATCGCCCAATAGGCAAACGACAGCTCACGCATGCGCCTGTCAGCACGTCCTGAACAGCAATACCGGCTCCCTACCTGTACCGAAGCTGTGCACAAGCGGGGAGACGATAGAGCCTGTTACACATGCGTTATTTACACCAGTTATGCACGTATATGACGATTGCAGTACAGTACATGCATCGAT
This sequence comes from Ascaphus truei, assembly GCF_040206685.1. NCBI lineage: Eukaryota > Metazoa > Chordata > Amphibia > Anura > Ascaphidae > Ascaphus > Ascaphus truei. The sequence continues at coordinate 457,485,269 of NC_134484.1, read as the reverse complement.
AAGTGGGGAAAAGGGAGTGCTTCACTTTAAGTACATTTTCGCTTTACATACATGCTCCGGTCCCATTGCGTACGTTAATGCGGGGTATGCCTGTGTTACATACATGCTCCGGTCCCATTGCGTACGTTAATGCGGGGTATGCCTGTGTTACATACATGCTCCGGTCCCATTGCGTACGTTAATGCGGGGTATGCCTGTGTTACATACATGCTCCGGTCCCATTGCGTACGTTAATGCGGGGTATGCCTGTGTTACATACATGCTCCGGTCCCGTTGCGTACGTTAATGCGGGGTATGCCTGTGTTACATACATGCTCCGGTCCCATTGCGTACGTTAATGTGGGGTATGCCTGTGTTACATACATGCTCCGGTCCCGTTGCGTACGTTAATGCGGGGTATGCCTGTGTTACATACATGCTCCGGTCCCATTGCGTACGTTAATGTGGGGTATGCCTGTACTCATTTACTCTGCCCTATCGCACCTGGACTAACACGGCTGTTTGTACTTCATCGTTTAGTAAACCTAAAGATACTGTAAGGGCAGTAAAAATGGGTATTCTTTACTTCTCTTCAAGTACCCAATCTCGTGCATTTTAAAACGAAAGCCCATCAGCTGTTTTCAGCAATGTCCTTCTCTTTTGCTGTAGAAACACTTAAATACACGAATATGTCAAGCAATTAAGAAGTAGTGTTTTTGTTGGGGGGGGAAGAGTGACGGTTCCCTCAGCAACATTAATGTATATCTAAACTAAAATAAATAGGATCGCTTTAGAGAAAGATAGAGATGTAGCAGGTGTTATTATCCATATTAACGTGGAATAACGCACATTAAAAACACAGTATTGTTACCACAACGCATTGCAGTACAGTACCCACTGCTAGTTGGCATTCCAGCTCTATTCATAATCACCGCGTGGAATGTTCTGGATACGTTTGTATAAAAGATTCCAGGACTCCGTTCCACAACCACAGCCCTCCACAGGTCTACCTCTCTGGCTGCGCTTTTCTGTCTATCTGTAGGTTCCTCTTTAGTGCTAAAATAAAACCCCCAGCTTGCATTGACTAAGAATAGTGGAAAAGATAATACCAGCTCAAGAATTCACATAATAAATCTTTAGTAGAGCATATAAAAAAAAAATATATATATATATGTTATGTATATATGTATATAAAAAGCACGTGATAGTGCTACACATATTGCATTGACATAGATACAGTGTTACCAGGTTCCCAATAACATCACGAAGTAATCAAGGTTTCAAAAAGAAATTCTCCGGGATGTAGGACAGAGCGGTGAGTGTCCGCGCACAGATAGACAATAACGCCCGGTAGGGAAGGAACCCGCTCCCGGCTCAATGATGTAATCGGTATGGTGAACCTGGTGAACTGTGTCTATTGTATCTATGTTAATGCAATACTGTGTAGCACTGTCATGTGCATAATTTATATATATATATATATAATAAAAATATATATATGCTCTACTACAGATTTTTTTTGTGAATTCTTGCGCTGGTATTATCTTTTTCACTATGCTTGGTCAAACTTATTACACTACAGGTATGCGTTTTTATTTCCTCCTTTGACATGTTTCTTGTTCCCTCTGATCAAAATGAAATGTATTTGTTTATTTATAAAATGTGTTACCAGGAAGTAATACATTGAGAGTTACCTCTCGTTTTCAAGTATGTCCCGGGCACAGCGTTATGCAGACAATACATGGTTATAAATACCTACATGGTTACATTAAATGAACAGGGTTATACAGTATATACAAGACATTGCATGCACAGTTAAAGATAATATATGTTATAGGCGGAGAAGACGGCTAGAAAAAGTCTTTATGGAGGAGTAGCATCACAAATATCACGGAATTGTAATAATTTTCATCTTTTACACCAATTCCCTATATAATAATACATCTGTGACGTTGCCTTGAATTTAGAGTATGACCGTTTGTGCCAGGCTCTAGCTCCCTCCGTACAGAGAGAATATAAAAGTGTATCACACAGCTGAACGCCCAGAGATAAGAAGGGACAGCAGCCTGCGTCTCTATCCTGCCCTGTAAGGAAATCTCACTTTCTCATGGTGATGAAACTTCATCCTGGAAAAAGAAATGCACCCCTTCACTGCCAGGGAGGACCACTACACATTGCTCCCCCATATGAGATGAGCACAAATGTGGGAATGTATGACAAACTGCAGTCTGTTGGGGGTAAAGTAAAGGGCTTATTCCACCCAGTGCTGTTTGGAAATAGGTCAAAGATATTTACAAAAATGAGAGTTTCAAGTGAACGTGCAGGTCTCCCTGATACTAGATCTTCACCAGAGCACCGACTTGGCATACAGCGTACATGACTATATACACGCAACCAGGTCATAAGTCTATATCATCAGATTGTGTGCATACATATATGATTTGTATCTTCCGCAGCTAGCACTAATATATATATATATATAGAGAGAGAGATTGAGAGAGTTATACATTTATATGATACATATATATATATATACAGTGCTCGACAAACCCGGTCGCCAACTCGCCAGCTGCGATCGGATATTGGCTCGTGGCCAGTAACCTTTCCCCTGCTCTGCAAAAAAAAAAAATCCCCTGTTCGGAAAAAAAAAAAAATTTGAAAAAAAAAAAATCGTAGCTGATTGGCTGTGACGCGGGATGGAGTTGCCAGGACTTCAAACCGCCCTTTCTGCATGGGTAAGTAATGGGGGGGGGGGGGGGGGTGAGTGCGTGCGTGCATGCGCGTCTGCTGCTGCTCCTCCTCCTCCTCATATCCTGCTGTATAATTCTGTCAGCTCCTATCATTTACAATTTACTGATCCGGTCATGGAGGAGTTTGGACAGATGCTTCAGGTGGGGGGAATTTAATGCACTTTAAATATTTATATACTGTATACACTAATACATCCTTCCCCCTCTCTCCGGTGCTCCCGCTGCCCGCGCGGGTCTCAACATACTGTAGTGGCCGGGTGTTTCCCTCCCCTCCTCCCTGTGTTCCCGCTGCCCGCGCGGGTCACATACTGTAGTGGCCGGGTGTTTCCCTCCCCTCCTCCCTGTGTTCCCGCTGCCCGCGCGGGTCACATACTGTAGTGGCCGGGTGTTTCTCGCCCCCCCCCCCCCATCCTGTGTTCCCGCTGCCCGCGCGGGTCACATACTGTAGTGGCCGGGTGTTTCTCTCCCCCCCCCCCCCCCCTGTGTTCCCGCTGCCCGCGCGGGTCACATACTGTAGTGGCCGGGTGTTTCTCTCCCCCCCCCCCCATCCTGTGTTCCCGCTGCCCGCGCGGGTCACATACTGTAGTGGCCGGGTGTTTCTCTCCCCCCCCCCCCACCCTGTGTTCCCGCTGCCCGCGCGGGTCACATACTGTAGTGGCCGGGTGTTTCTCTCCCCCCCCCCCACCCTGTGTTCCCGCTGCCCGCGCGGGTCACATACTGTAGTGGCCGGGTGTTTCTCTCCCCCCCCCCCCCCTGTGTTCCCGCTGCCCGCGCGGGTCACATACTGTAGTGGCCGGGTGTTTCTCTCCCCCCCCCCCCCCCCCTGTGTTCCCACTGCCCGCGCGGGTCACATACTGTAGTGGCCGGGTGTTTCTCTCCCCCCCCCCCCCCACCCTGTGTTCCCGCTGCCCGCGCGGGTCACATACTGCAGTTGCCGGTGTTTCTCTCCCCTCGGTGCTCCCGCTGCTCGCGCGGGGCGGGAGGAAGTAGCGGGGTGTTTCCCCCCCCCCCCCCCTCTCTCTCTCCCCTCCGGCGCAGGTCCCTTCCTGTGTGTGTGTGTATGGGTATGAGAGAGAGATTGTGTGTGTGTGTGTGTATGGGAGAGAGAGATTGAGTGAGTGAGTGTGTGTGTGTGTGTGTGTGTGTGTGTGTGTGTGTATGGTATGAGAGAGAGATTGTGTGTGTGTGTGTGTGTGTGTGTGTGTGTGTGTGTGTGTGTGTGTGTGTGTGTGTGTGTGTGTGTGATTGAGTGTTTGTGTGTGTGTATGGGAGAGAGAGAATGTGTGTGTGCAGGACACCAGAGGTAACCCCCCAGTCAGTCACCCCCCCCTCCACCAGTCAGTCACCCCCCACCCAGTCACCCAGTCAGTCACCCCACCCAGTCACCCCACCCCCCCACACAGTCACCCAATCAGTCACCCCACCCCCCACCCAGTCAGTCAAAAGTCCCCCAGTCAGTCAGTGTCAGTCATACCACCCCCCACCCAGTCACCCAGTCAGTCATCCCATCCCCTCACCCAGTCACCAAGTCACCAAGTCAGTCATCCCACCCCCCCAACCAGTCACCAAGTCAGTCAAAAGTCACCCAGTCAGTCAAAGTCAGTCATCCCACCCCCCCCCCCCAGTCAGTCAGTTACCCCCCCAGGTCAGTCAGTTGCCTCCCCCCGTCAGTCAGTTACCCCCCGTCTCTCCCCTTCTCTGTCTCTCCCCCCTCTCTGTCTCTCCCCCCCTCTCTGTCTCTCCCCCCTCTCTCTCTCCCCCCTCTCTGTCTCTCTCTCCCCCCTCTCTGTCTCTCTCTCCCCCCCTCCCCTCTCTGTCTCTCTCCCCTCTCTGTCTCTCTCCCCTCTCTGTCTCTCTCCCCTCTCTGTCTCTCCCCTCTCTTTCTCTCTGTCTCTCCCCTCTCTGTCTCTCTGTCTCTCCCCTCTCTGTCTCTCTGTCTCTCCCCTCTCTGTCTCTCTGTCTCTCCCCTCTCTGTCTCTCTGTCTCTCCCCTCTCTGTCTCTCCCCTCTCTTCCCTCTCTGTCTCTCCCCTCTCTGTCTCTCCCCTCTCTTCCCTCTCTGTCTCTCCCCTTTCTGTCTCTCTGTCTCTCCCCTCTCTGTCTCTCTGTCTCTCCCCTCTCTGTCTCTCCCCTCTCTTCCCTCTCTGTCTCTCCCCTCTCTGTCTCTCCCCTCTCTTCCCTCTCTGTCTCTCCCCTTTCTGTCTCTCTGTCTCTCCCCTCTCTGTCTCTCTCCTCTCTGTCTCTCGGTCTCTCCCCTCTCTGTCTCTCTGTCTCTCCCCCCTCTGTCTCTCTGTCTCTCTCCCCTCTCTGTCTCTCTGTCTCTCTCCCCTCTCTGTCTCTCTCCCCTCTCTGTCTCTCTGTCTCTGTCTCACACACTCTCTGTCTCACACTCTCGATCTGGATATCTTATTTACCCTGTATATCTTAACTGCCCTATACTACACCGAAATAACCTATACTGCTTTCTTCCAGATCTCACTCAAGCTTCACCCGGGAGACATCGGAATCCCCCCCAACCCAGAAGACAGGTAAGGAACACCTCCCCTCCAATGTATAACATTGCGGGAATGAGGGTACCTGGACATTGAGTGACTGCGGATCAGGTAAGATCCCAGGCGGGATTGCTGCTTTAAATATTGTGAAGCGGGGACGTCCAGATACTGGTTAAGGGGTTCAGGAAACTAGTCATTCACATCTGGCTTTTTTTTCTAGATCTGATATTTATTCACACAAACACACACACACATACTCAATCTCTCTCTCCCATACACACACACACACACACACACACACACACACACACACACACACACACACACACACACACACACACACACGTAACAAGGACCAATTGTAGTATAATGTAATACAATAAATAAACTTATGTCATAAACGAATGTTCTTACTAGGAATTTATTCAATTTATTTTATTTATGTATTTTTTTAAAAGCGGGGGCGGGACTAGGGGCGGGGTTGTGGGCGGGACTAGGGGCGGGACTAGGTGGCGAGTAGATTTTTTGGTTCGGCGAGTAGATTTTTGGGTGATTTGTCAAGCACTGTATATATATATATATATATATATACTATATATACTATATATACTATATATAAAAAAGATATTAAATTAATGTGTGTATGTGTGTATATATATATAAAAAAGATATTAAATTAATGTGTGTGTATATATATATATATATATATATATATATATATATATATATATATATATATATATAAAAAGATATTAAATGAATGTGTGTCTGTATATTATATACACATGCACACATTCATTTAATATCTTTTTTTAAATATATATATATATATATATATATCACACATCTATATGGAATATGCTTTACATGTCCTTTATAAGTTAAAATCGATTCAAGTCAAACTGATGAAAGTTAAAATGTGAGTAACCGCAGCCTTACCTCTCGCTGCTCGTACTGTACAGTATGCAGCACAATGCATTGCTCAGACTGTTTGCAGCAGGTCACACGCCCTCATTTCATTCCCCTCCCACCAGGAATGTTTGCAACTGCTGGAACAAAAACCTGGGCCTGTCCTTAACCCTGTAAGTGCCAGAGGGATGTGCACTGCATTGGCAAATAATGCGTGACATTGCTTACATTCATGGCCCATAGCAATGGGGGCCTGAAATAGTTTATGTTGCTTTTTTCACCACTGTATAGTATAGTAACTACAGAGCTGCAGCAGGTACCTGAGAAGACATTTGGCATTACAGGGTCAGCTGATCAACCTGTTCTGTCAAAAGGAACCGTTGGGACTGAAGCGTATACTAGTGCTCTCTCTCTCTCTGAGCTGTGTGAGGCTGTTCTCACAATACTCTGTTGTCTTCATGCAGACACAAATAGCACATTTCTGCCAGGCAGATGGGCACTAGCCTGCCAGACGCCCAGAATTAGCTGCACTGAAACACAATGACAGCCCTTACAAAGGACCTCTGTCTTGTTAATGTCAGAGAAATGTTGTTGTCTTATCAAGGCCTGAACTATTATTCCAATCACAACGCTTTACAATGTGTCACAGAGAATCTGTCTTACTATGGGTAAAAACCAAATAAATATTGCAGAATGTTCCAGCTGCAAACAAATATTTTGTTAAGGAGAGAAGGGAGGACCTAGTCCCAGATTGTGCACCGAGAAGACTGTAAGCCGCCCTGTATTGTAGCTCCTCTGCTCCTGCTGGACTGAGGTACCGTAGTACCAGCCATTCTTATTAAAGTCCCTCAATCTACGCAATTTATCACACACAAAAACGTGCTGTACAAAGCAGCAGTTCAAACAACTCGCTTAAAAGAAAAAAAAAATATATATATATATATATGATTGAAGCTGGGGGTCTCTGGAGCAGAACCCCATTCATTTCAGCTCCGGGAACCCCCTGCTTCCAGAGATACCTCCGTAGGTGGCGCCGGTATCTCGGGCCAGGTTAAATGTCCTGGTAATGCGGGCCAATAGGATGCTGCACCGGTTGATGTCACGGCTTCCTATTGGTCAGTGTGACATTTCAAGCTGCCATTACATGAGCCATATACCTATGGCCCAGCTGGAGCTGCACCCCATACAGAAGTAAGTGTAGCCATGGCTGGGCCAGCTACCTTTCTGCCTTCCCTGTCACGTAAGTTCTAGTACGATCCAGACCGTCACAGGCTATCCTGTGGGATTTTCCCCTCCTCCTACAGCCTCTTTGTGACAGAAGTGGGGATGACATGGAAGTCTGCATGTGTCCAATAAGGATGCAGAACCTGTGCCCTCACCTTCTGCAACGAGGAGAGGTGTCCTAAATTTATAGAGATGAACCCAGCCCTCACAGGGTGGGGTTCAGGCGGTTCCCTCTTCCCCTTCAAGGGATGAGGATGTAAGCCAAGACTCCTCCCAGCTGGGAGGAAGACATGTGCTCAGTCCCTCATGGGCTGGGTGCAACCACTACTCTAGTGAGGCCTCATCATTACCAACAGGCCTGTACCATCCAGGAGCTTGGAAGCTATCCTGACAACTGATTGCAATTGCTGTAAGAACATCATGCAGTGGCTGCAGAATAAAGACCATCCCTTCTTGTATATCTAGCTGAGTCGCAATCTATTGGCTGGATGTATGGGGATAAAAGACTGTCATGGTGGGGATTGCCTTCAGTTCTACCGGAGCCCACTATGGCTGGAGGCGCTGACATTAGAAAAAGAACATCCAGGATCACCGTGAGCCTGTCCTGTTTCCCCATGTCATCGTGAAACCCTCAGCATCTCCTGAGCCAAACTGGTACCGAGCACCACACAGGACTGTAGCCAGGGTAAATCTCCCAGAGGAGGGGGGGAGGGGAAGCAGTGCTACATAAGTATCTCTGGAAGCAGGGGTTCCCCGGGGCTGAAATTAATGGGGTTCAACTCCGCAGACCCCCATCTTCAATCCTATATATTTTTTTAAACACACAAAAAAAATGCAGTGCTTGAACAGCTGCTTTAACACTGTAGGTAATATATTAGTAAGGGCGAGGTAGTCACACTCAAAATTCAAAAGGGTCCTTAGACCATTTATTCAATATATAAAAGACGTATTGAAGCACAACGTGCGTTGGTAAAACCACCTTCCTCCCCCTTCTAACATAATGAATAAATGGTCTGAGGGCCCATTTCAATTTTGAATGTGACTACCTGTTCCTTACTAATATGTTGCTTAAATTGTAATGGTTTGGAACGGGTGAGGACTCAACGCACCTCCCAAAATCAAATCTATCTTCGCCCTACAGCAGGAGTTCAGGGCAAGTATATGTTTTTTCTTTAATACTGTACATTAGGTGCAACAACCGAAAGACACGTAGCGTACAGATGTAGCACGACTTACGGCCTCCGTTGCGCGTGGCTGCGGCACCAGAGCGCGCCAGGGCCGGGGTTGATCGCGGCCAATAAAACAGTAAGCTGCCCGGGCGGATTAACTCAGCGGGGGTCCCTGCTCCTGAATGGGACCACCGCAGTGTTAATCTTACCGGGCCAGCCACGCGCCTGTAAGGGCTGCGCAGAAGAGCCCCAGAGAGAAGCGGTCTTTCTGTGTCTCCCTGAGGGGTTAACCCCTTGATTACATTAGCGGTTAGCCACTAAGGTAATGAATGGGGGTAATGTATGCTTAATGTTTTACCATGTTATTATTTTTATTTTTCTATACTTTACTGAAGCAGGGGGTCTCTGGGGGTGAACCCCATTAATTTCAGCTTTGCGGCCCCCCTGCTTCCGGAGATATACTATCCGTAGGGAGTGCCATTAGCCGCTCCGGCTGAGCCAATAAGGCGTTGCCGAAGGAGCTTTAAACCCCAGCCGGAGCGGCTACCAGCACCCCCTACCGTGGTCCGTATCTCCGGAAGCAGAGGGTTCCCGGAGCTGAAATTAACGGGGTTCACCTCTGGAGACCCCGGGCTTCAATACAGTATAAAACAATTAAAATAATAAAACATCGGATCTATTACAGACTCTCCGGCCCGGGACGATAAACACTGCTTTAATCCTCCAGGGCCTCAAAATGTACTGCTTTTGGGTGCTGCCGACCTCCGCCAGTCGGTCTGCGGCAACGGAGGCAGAAAATCTTACTGCATCTGTACTGTACTTGCTATGTAGGTGCAGTTGGAGGGTATGAGAAGGTTGTGTGTTCTTGTGAGCTGTGTGGCATATAAAACCCTGGGTTTTTTTTAGGAAGGAATACAGCCAAAATACTGCAGATTTTCACCTTCATTTCTAGCTGTTACTGTATCGTTACAGTATTTCTAACCACTTCCCTATCCTTTCTCACCACTTCCCACATGCATCAGTTTCTATGGTTATATGGCCAACAAGAGTGTACCTGACACACAGTGTGTGTGTGTCAGGTCCAGCACATGTTTGCTTTTCTTAGGCTTTGGTCCGGCGGCGCGTGCGGCCGCATGCGCGCTACTCACCATCTGATGGTGTCCTCCCGAGCAGGTCCCGGTCGCTCCTCCCTGCACGGCTCACTACACGCTGTGACGCGTCAGCCGCCAGAGGAGGCAAGAGAATTGTAATCCCAAGCGGCGAAGCGTCACGTGGTGTGGCTGTGAGCCAATGAGGAGAGGAGGAGGGGAGGCTTCGGGGAGGCTTCAGGGACGCGGAGGCTTCGGGGAGGAAAGCAGCTGCAGCACCAAGGGAGCCCCCCGGCTCCCTCCCACAGACTCTCTCCTCACTCTGTCAGCAGATGCACGGGGGTGGGGGGGGGAACCCCTGGCACAGACAGTGTGATGGCCCCGCCCCCGACATCATTGCCGCGCCCATCTGACCCGTTTTGGCCACGCCCCCCGCTCCAGCTCCAGCTCCCGCTCCCTACAGACCGCAAATAGCGGTCAAGTGCCTCTCCACGCGCCGCCTGTCTGCAGTGCGGGCGCGTGGTCTGAGGCAGCGGGGCCTTAGCGACAACTTTCAAGATTTTGTCCTGAATCAAATGTAGAGCAATTACATTTGTACAAGTACATTTAAAGTATAATTGCAGTAATTATAATTGCAGTAACTATGCGTGCTGTAACTATAAGCACAGTAACTATACGCGTAGTAACTATAAGTACAGAAACTATAAGTGCATTAACTATAAGTACAGTAACTATAAGTGCATTAACTATAAGTGCATTAACTATAAGTACAGTAACTATACGTACAGTAAATATAAGTGCAGTAAATATTAGTACAGTAAATATTAGTGCAGTAAATATTAGTGCAGTAACTAAGTGCAGTAACTATAAGTGCAGTAACTATAAGTACAGTAACTATAAGTGCAGTAACTATAAGTATAGTAACTATAAGCGCAGTAACTATAAGCGCAGAAAGTATAAGTGCAGTAACTATAAGTAACTATAACTATATAAGTAACTATAAGAGCAGAAAGTATAAGTACAGTAACTAAGTGCAGTAAGTATAAGTACTGTAAGTATAAGTATAGTAACTATAAGTGCAGTAACTATATGTACAGTAACTATAAGTGCAGTAACTATAAGTACAGAAAGTACTGTATAAGTGCAGTAACTATAAGTGCAGAAAGTATAATTACAGCAACTATAAGTTCAGTATCTATAAGTGCAGTAAGTATAAGTACAGTAACTAAGTGCAGAAGGTATAAGTGCAGTATCTATAAGTGCAATAACTATAAGTGCAGAAAGTATAATTACAGTAACTATAAGTGCAGTAACTACAAGTGCAGTAAGTATAAGTACAGTAACTATAAGTGCAGAAAGTATAAATGCAGTAACTATAAGTACAGAATGTATAAGTACAGTAACTATAAGTGCAGTATGTATAAGGGCAGAAAGTATAATTACAGTAACTATAAGTTCAGTAACTATAAGTGCAGTATCTATAAGTACAGTAACTATAAGTACAGTACAGGCATACCCCGCATTAACGTACGCAATGTATGTAAAGCATGTACGGAGCATGTATGTAAAGCGAAAATGTACTTAAAGTGAAGCATGACCATTTTCCCCACTTATCGATGTATGTACTGTACTGAAATTGTCATTTACATGCATAACTGATGTAAATAACGCATTTGTAACAGGCTCTATAGTCTCCCCGCTTGCGCACAGCTTCGGTACAGGTAGGGAGCTGGTATTGCTGTTCAGGACGTTATGACAGGCGCATGCGTGAGCTGCCGTTTGCCTATTGGGCGATATGTACTTACTCGCGAGTGTACTTAAAGTGAGTGTCCTTAAAGCGGGGTATGCCTGTATATGGCTTGTATAAATGTCAATGTCCACTTCATGTTGCGGAGTGAAGGCGTTTCCGAACCTCCAGCAGTTAGGGGCAGGGCCGGCTGAGAGTTTGGTGGGGCTCTGTGCCGGGGGAGAGTTTGGCGGGGCTCTGTGCCGGGGGAGAGTTTGGCGGGGGCTCTGTGCCGGGGGAGAGTTTGGCAGGGCTCTGTGCCGGGGGAGAGTTTGGCGGGGCTCTGTGCCGGGGGAGAGTTTGGCGGGGCTCTGTGCCGGGGGAGAGTTTGGCGGGGGCTCTGTGCCGGAGGAGAGTTTGGCGGGGGCTCTGTGCCGGAGGAGAGTTTGGCGGGGCTCTGTGCCGGGGGAGAGTTTGGCGGGGCTCTGTGCCGGAGGAGAGTTTGGCGGGGCTCTGTGCCGGAGGAGAGTTTGGCGGGGCTCTGTGCCGGAGGAGAGTTTGGCGGGGCTCTGTGCCGGGGGAGAGTTTGGCGGGGCTCTGTGCCGGAGGAGAGGGCAGGGGGCCTCTTGCCTTCTCTGACATCTCCTCCTGCTCCTCATTCTGCTACATCTTTAGTGTCGCAAGTAGAAGATGCCAAAGATGAGGAGTAGGAAGAGAAACTCGCAGCGAGAGAGAGAAGGAGGCACTTACAGAGGCCCCACACTTTCCCCCGGTGGGAAAGAGCGCGGGGCCGCTGTAAGCGCGGGACTCGTGTGACTGCACCAATCCCGTGTCTGGGCGGGGGCCAGTGACGTCACGGAGCTGGTTCGCCCTCATTGGGCGAACCACTCATGTGACCGGCCCTCTGCTCCCCTCAGCGCACAAACTAAAAAAAAATGAAGTACCACACCTCCGCACGCCTGCCGAAGCGTGCGCGAGCCCCTGCTAAAGCCGCTCTCATTGCGGCTGCAGAGGCTCACTGACACGCGTGAGCGCGACTAAGCACTGACCATGCCCGCAGCCTTAGTCTTGATACATCTGTAGTATGCTTTTATTTTGCCCCACGTGTGACAGTGAGGGAAGTGGACACATGACACAAGCGGAGGAATGAGTCACTAATGCGCACATTATAATGGGATGTATCAATTACTGTGACTTGCCATAATTATTCCCCCACTTTGCATGTTGGGGCGTAGCAGTATTGAGCCTTTGAGTGTCCAAAGACGCAGTCACTACATCATGGGGACTGGCACCCCCGGGACCCCCATGACGCAGTGACTACGTCATGCTCAAAGGGCCTGTTTTTTCCGGGTTGGATTGTGGCCTGCGTTCCCCTGGAGAGCAGAGCACCGTCTAACCAGTGACGAAACTGGGCGCCGCAGTCAGGTGACTGCTATTCAAAGCGGGAACATATGGGTATTAACCCTTGGAGTACCGAGTCTCCAAACCACAGAAAGGTACAGAATCTGCAATCTTCCAATATATTTTGGAGCTGACACCACAAAAATAATAACTTCTGTAATATTGATGGAGGAAAAGCAATGATGATACAGGCAGTGGGCTGGTCAATCCTTAGAGATACAGCGGAGCCTCTTCAAAGAAAAGACCCCGAGGTAAATCAAAAACCGGTGCCGTTTAGCCTCAAAGCTGCCTGATAGAATTATGGCTTTAAATGTATAGTTCGTTACTCACGATACCCGGTCTGCAAGCTGCTCAGAATGCTCCGGTGGCCATCTTGCTTCCTCGTGGTGTCGGCGTGCTCCTATCCGGAAGTGACGTAAGTAGGGAGGGGATTGGTAACCGTGGTCACAGCACTCCACACAACCAACGCTTGAAAAAGTAAAAAACTTTATTTAAATGCTACAGTGAGCATACAAGCACCACTCTGACGCGTTTCGTCTATAGAAAGACTTTTTCAAAGAGTGAATATCCCCACGAATACCGGAACTTATATAGGAAATGACGCTTGTCAAAGGTACCTCCCTAATTGGCAAGGACCTCCCATTAAACTAATAATATTAAAGTCAAAACGTCATTCCCTTAAAGAAACCAGGTACTTACACCCCACATATACTGTTAAAAAAAATGCATTAATCACACAGATTACATAAACTAGGATTAAAAACAAAGAATTTAGTAATGCTCACTGATATACATAATCAAATAATACATGAACAACTTAGAAACAGACTTATTATTACTTACAGAAAAAGAGAATGATGTGGATCCACTATCTCTGATTACCAATTGAATATTATCATATAATTGTACCATATGTACCATATATTATTGCACATACGTGCCAAGATTATAAAGTCTATAGTGTAGTATCCTATCAAATGTAATATAGCGGATACAATATATGCAAATAGAAATCCATGCAAACATTAATAGTCAGATGGTAATACATAATTATGACTATAATGACAGAATACACCCCGACACTCCCCCTCCGCTCAGACAGCCAGGAAGTGTTTAAGTTCCCACTCCTGGTTGATACCGAGCGGGTGAAGAGTGCGTAAGGTGTATATCCAATACATTTCACGCCGATTAAGCGTGCCTTCCCTATCTCCTCCCCGTATGCCTTGGGAGATATGTTCAAGGGCCATGAATGAAAAATTTGCAATACCACCCCTACTACATCTCGTGAAGTGTCGGGGTACAGGATGTGTATCATCTTTCTTTTTTATAAAACGGACGTGTTCAGCGATACGGGTCTTCAAGGTTCTTTTTGTGCGGCCCACATACCGCATAGAGCACCCGCACTGTAACAAGTAAATAGTAAAGGTAGTATTGCAATTCAAAAATGCTTTTATAACATGACTCTTTTTGTCATCCTCATATTTTATAACCTTGGTATTGCATGCATACTTGCACATCGAGCAATTTCCACATGAGTAAAAACCTTTGGGTATCCCCCGTATATTTGTATACTCAGGTGTTGTGTGAAATAAACTGGGAGACAGATGTGACCCTAATGTCTGAGCCTTCCGATATGTAAACCTAGGGCCATTCTTTACAAATTGAGTTAAATCCTTATCCAAGGCTAATGTAGCCCAATGTTTGTTAATTATATTGCGTATATTTTGCGCCTGGCGGCTATATGTGCTAATGAATAATGGGCATTCGTCGCCATATGTTAAAGATACATTATTTCTATTTTTCTTTTTCTTCACAGAGAATACTGACTTGTCCATAGATTCAGCTGATTCAAACGCATCTTGGATATTTTTTTGTGTATACCCTCTTGCCAGGAATCTATTTGTTAATTCTTTTGACTGTGCAATAAAGCTATCATCATTCGTGCACAATCTGCGTAATCTTACAAATTGTGCCTTGGGGATACTCTTAACTAATGACCATGGGTGGCAGCTCTTAGCAGAGAGTAGTGTGTTTCTGGAATTTGGTTTACGAAATATTTGTGATTGGATTGTCATGTCATGATCGATGTAGAGGAGGAGATCTAGAAAACTTATACAATTTATATTGTGTTCATAAGTAAATCTAATGTTTAAGTCGTTAGTATTGAGTGTATTAACAAAGAATTTTAATGATGATTCATCGCCGTCCCATATCATTATGAGATCGTCGATGTACCGTTTAAAGAATACAATATTAGAACGATAAGTGTTATTACTGTGATAAATAAACTGTGCTTCCCAAAAACCCATAAACAAATTAGCGTATGAAGGTGCAAAACTCGTGCCCATTGCAGTGCCTAATAATTGTAAATAAAAACGTGAATCAAATAAGAAATAATTGTGAGTGAGTAAAAAAGTGATAGATTCTATTAAGAAAGTGCAAAGTGAAGTGGATAACTGTGAAGTATTAAGAAAGTGATTAACCGCTGATAAATCGTGTTGGTGCTGTATAATAGAATATAAAGAAACAACATCGCCCGATAGTGGCTAGTATTGGATCTTTGGGAGATGGGTTATCGCGGTATGTGGACAGCTACCTTCAACCATTGGTATTCAAACTACCTTCATTTGTTAAGGATTCAGCAGATGTCATGATCGATCTAGGAGACGTGGTCTGGAAGTCACATTATAGATGGGTTACATTGGATGTTGTTTCTTTATATTCTATTATACAGCACCAACACGGTTTATCAGCGGTTAATCACTTTCTTAATACTTCACAGTTATCCACTTCACTTTGCACTTTCTTAATAGAATCTATCACTTTTTTACTCACTCACAATTATTTCTTATTTGATTCACGTTTTTATTTACAATTATTAGGCACTGCAATGGGCACGAGTTTTGCACCTTCATACGCTAATTTGTTTATGGGTTTTTGGGAAGCACAGTTTATTTATCACAGTAATAACACTTATCGTTCTAATATTGTATTCTTTAAACGGTACATCGACGATCTCATAATGATATGGGACGGCGATGAATCATCATTAAAATTCTTTGTTAATACACTCAATACTAACGACTTAAACATTAGATTTACTTATGAACACAATATAAATTGTATAAGTTTTCTAGATCTCCTCCTCTACATCGATCATGACATGACAATCCAATCACAAATATTTCGTAAACCAAATTCCAGAAACACACTACTCTCTGCTAAGAGCTGCCACCCATGGTCATTAGTTAAGAGTATCCCCAAGGCACAATTTGTAAGATTACGCAGATTGTGCACGAATGATGATAGCTTTATTGCACAGTCAAAAGAATTAACAAATAGATTCCTGGCAAGAGGGTATACACAAAAAAATATCCAAGATGCGTTTGAATCAGCTGAATCTATGGACAAGTCAGTATTCTCTGTGAAGAAAAAGAAAAATAGAAATAATGTATCTTTAACATATGGCGACGAATGCCCATTATTCATTAGCACATATAGCCGCCAGGCGCAAAATATACGCAATATAATTAACAAACATTGGGCTACATTAGCCTTGGATAAGGATTTAACTCAATTTGTAAAGAATGGCCCTAGGTTTACATATCGGAAGGCTCAGACATTAGGGTCACATCTGTCTCCCAGTTTATTTCACACAACACCTGAGTATACAAATATACGGGGGCTACCCAAAGGTTTTTACTCATGTGGAAATTGCTCGATGTGCAAGTATGCATGCAATACCAAGGTTATAAAATATGAGGATGACAAAAAGAGTCATGTTATAAAAGCATTTTTGAATTGCAATACTACCTTTACTATTTACTTGTTACAGTGCGGGTGCTCTATGCGGTATGTGGGCCGCACAAAAAGAACCTTGAAGACCCGTATCGCTGAACACGTCCGTTTTATAAAAAAGAAAGATGATACACATCCTGTACCCCGACACTTCACGAGATGTAGTAGGGGTGGTATTGCAAATTTTTCATTCATGGCCCTTGAACATATCTCCCAAGGCATACGGGGAGGAGATAGGGAAGGCACGCTTAATCGGCGTGAAATGTATTGGATATACACCTTACGCACTCTTCACCCGCTCGGTATCAACCAGGAGTGGGAACTTAAACACTTCCTGGCTGTCTGAGCGGAGGGGGAGTGTCGGGGTGTATTCTGTCATTATAGTCATAATTATGTATTACCATCTGACTATTAATGTTTGCATGGATTTCTATTTGCATATATTGTATCCGCTATATTACATTTGATAGGATACTACACTATAGACTTTATAATCTTGGCACGTATGTGCAATAATATATGGTACATATGGTACAATTATATGATAATATTCAATTGGTAATCAGAGATAGTGGATCCACATCATTCTCTTTTTCTGTAAGTAATAATAAGTCTGTTTCTAAGTTGTTCATGTATTATTTGATTATGTATATCAGTGAGCATTACTAAATTCTTTGTTTTTAATCCTAGTTTATGTAATCTGTGTGATTAATGCATTTTTTTTAACAGTATATGTGAGGTGTAAGTACCTGGTTTCTTTAAGGGAATGACGTTTTGACTTTAATATTATTAGTTTAATGGGAGGTCCTTGCCAATTAGGGAGGTACCTTTGACAAGCGTCATTTCCTATATAAGTTCCGGTATTCGTGGGGATATTCACTCTTTGAAAAAGTTTTTCTATAGACGAAACGCGTCAGAGTGGTGCTTGTATGCTCACTGTAGCATTAAAATAAAGTTTTTTACTTTTTCAAGCGTTGGTTGTGTGGTGTGCTGTGACCACGGTTACCAATCCCCTCCCTGCTATTCAAAGCGGTCACATGACCGCACTCTGCCGGAGAGGCCGTGGCACTCCGGCACCACGACCCCTCCGGCACTCACAGGGTTGAACTAGAAAACATTAGCCACAGATATTAAAGGGCAGAAGTAATCAAGCCATAAGGAAGGGAGGTGAGTGTCTATGGCAGGGTTCTCAACTCCAGTCCTCAAGCCTCCCAACCTCCCCCCCGTCCCCTCTAACAGATCAGGTTTTCAGGATATCCCTGTCTCAGCACAGGTTCAATCAGTCCCTGCTTCTGCACAAGTGGCTCAATCAGAGGCTCAGTCGATGACTGAGCCTCTGATTGAGCCACTTGTGCAGAAGCAGGGACTGATTGAACCTGATCTGTCATCGACTGAGCCTCTGATTGAGCCCTCTGTGCTGAAGCAGGGATATCCTGAAAAGCTGACCTGCTGGGGCGGCTTGAGGACTGGAGTTGAGCCTCCCCTTGTCTCGGGGTCGGGTAGAGGGCCTGGGAGGTTTACACCACATCATCTTTTTCGATGCATGCAAACCACAGAGGTTAAAATAAAACTGACTCCGTTTCCTATTTCTCCATGTAGCCATGAAAACTCCCTCAGCTGCTTGCAAGCTTATTGCAACATACTTACGCAGCAAAGATACATTGATACATTGTTGCTATAACTGTTACTGTATGTCAATGAAATGCTATTTTTAGCTTTCTCTCTTGACCTGTTCAGCGGGACAAGCTATTTTTAGGATGGATAGAAGAAACATCAGGCACGAGCGGTTCATTGGAAAGAAAAAGGGACGAGCACCCCCCAAATGACCTCTTTCTTTGAGCGCAGAATGTACAGCAAGTGATGATAAAAAGGGGTAAGAGATGATATAAGTTGATTTAGTTCATCCAATCAGATTAATTGGCCTCTAACCCGCACATACCAGTGACTAAAGTATAATAGTATTATATGCATAACGCCCAAGCTTCCTACTGAGTAATGCATGCTCATACTTGTTCAAGTTATGTTTACTTTAGTAACATATCTGGTATAAATATTATACCTGCAGCTTGGCATCCTACGGCATTGCAATCTTGTGATAACCTGCCAGTTTATACCAGGTACAGCAAAGGCAAGATGTGGGAATGTATCTACACACCACCTCCTAAGAGTCGCCCCAACCCGCCTACATTCTTCTCTTTGTCGTACAATAGTTAAACTGCAGGCGAGGTTTCCGGGCAATGCAATAGAGGTGAGATACTCTGCGTGCTCAATCGCATGTCATCAATTCTTTAACGTATTGTTTTGAACTTTCATTTTCCATCCTAATCACATCGTTCCCCAAAAATCTCCCCAGTCGTTTTCTGTTTCTTGTTCTGGAGACACTGAATAATACCCAATGAATGTCCCAAGAAGTGCCCTGGAACTACAACCGAGATATTGCAGGAGAAGCACAAGAATTTGTAGGTGTGGGGACATGAATAATTAACTCTACGTAACTCTACGTGATCTATTTAGTGATATTATTACAATTTCAATATGTGTGAAGATTCACACTTATAAAAAAAATATTCCATTGGTTATATACAGATGCAGTCACCAGTATTAGAACTCTTGCCTGGGAAATTCTGGGGTAGTCTCACAGTAAAGGCCTTAACATTTCTGTGAGATTCTTAATGGCCCATCGGATTAACACAGCATTCAGTTTGAATGGAACTGCAGGGACCCCAGACTGTGTTAATCCGATGGGCCATTAAGAATCTCACAGAAATGTTGAGGCAATGTACTGTGAGACTGCCCCAGAATCTCCCAGAATTTCCTAGGTACGTTTTCTAATACTGGTGGCTGCATCTGTACCTCTCTATTTTTCTGAGATCTTCCTTCTCTGCCATTACTCTTTTTCTATATCTAGTAATGTCTTGTCATTATGAAACACATTTTTCTCTTTCTTTTGGACCCAGATGCAATATGCGGTGAAGCCTTCTTCTCCTTGCTTGGGAAGATTGATGTCCCATTTAAATGAATGTCTCCACCGCATACTGAATAGATCTTGAGCCTATCAGAATATTTTTCATAAAGCAGATGCTTTCTTCTCTGTTGAATCAGTACGTGTTAACTTATTAATAATCAGATATTAATAATAAAATAATTTTAATAATAACAGTGCTCACGTGGCATGGTCTTGCACCCTTTCACTTGGCATTGGTGGGTGGGATGATTTGTACTTTGCTAAATAAAGTTGTTATACTTCGAGGTAGCTATAAATTGGGAGCACATTGTGTTCTGCAGTAATGTCTGATAACAAATATCTTATCTTAACAAATTCAGCAACATAGTTGTCTGTGTATCAAATATGAAACGTTTCACTAGATTACAATGTTGTGGGGATCTGACACATCAAGACATAAGCAAGACATTTACTGCAAATTATGTGTCAAATGTAATCATTGACTTAGCTGTACAGGCCGACCCCGGTTTAAGGACACTCACTTTAAGTACACTCGCGAGTAAGTACATATCGCCCAATGGGCAAACAGCAGCTGGCGCATGCGCCTGTCAGCACGTCCTGAACAGTAATACCGACTCCCTACCTGTACCCAAGCTGTGCGCAAGCGGGGAGACTATAGATCCTGTTACAAATGCGTTATTTGCATCAGTTATGCACGTATATAATGATTGCAGTACAGTACATGCATCGATAAGTGGGAAAAAGGGAGTGCTTCACTTTAACTACATTTTCGCTTTACATACATGCTGCGGACCCATTGCGTACGTTAATGCGGGGTATGCCTGTATTAACTAGCCCAGTGTTATACAACCAGGGTTTCTAGGAAGCCGTGGGTTCCCCAGGCCTCCCTGCAATTTTCTAGTCATTTGAAAATTGTATCAAATACAGAAGGATTTACAATGCATTTGATCACCGTGTTGATATTACACATGGTTGGGGATCCTTACAATGCATCTGATCACAGTGTTGATATTACACATGGTTGGGGATCCTTACAATGCATCTGATCACAGTGTTGATATTACACATGGTTGGGGATCCTTACAATGCATCTGATCACAGTGTTGATATTACACATGGTTGGGGATCCTTACAATGCATCTGATCACCGTGTTGATATTACACATGGTTGGGGATCCTTACAATGCATCTGATCACAGTGTTGATATTACACATGGTTGGGGATCCTTACAATGCACCTGATCACAGTGTTGATATTACACATGGTTGGGGATCCTTACAATGCATCTGATCACAGTGTTGATATTACACATGGTTGGGGATCCTTACAATGCATCTGATCACAGTGTTGATATTACACATGGTTGGGGATCCTTACAATGCATCTGATCACAGTGTTGATATTACACATGGTTGGGGATCCTTACAATGCATCTGATCACAGTGTTGATATTACACATGGTTGGGGAGCCTTACAATGCATCTGATCACAGTGTTGATATTACACATGGTTGGGGATCCTTACAATGCATCTGATCACAGTGTTGATATTACACATGGTTAGGGATCCTTACAATGCATCTGATCACAGTGTTGATATTACACATGGTTGGGGATCCTTACAATGCACCTGATCACAGTGTTGATATTATACATGGTTGGGGATCCTTACAATGCATCTGATCACAGTGTTGATATTACACATGGTTGGGGATCCTTACAATGCATCTGATCACAGTGTTGATATTACACATGGTTGGGGATCCTTACAATGCACCTGATCACAGTGTTGATATTACACATGGTTGGGG
The DNA here is from genome assembly GCF_040206685.1 of Ascaphus truei. Lineage (NCBI taxonomy): Eukaryota > Metazoa > Chordata > Amphibia > Anura > Ascaphidae > Ascaphus > Ascaphus truei. The sequence goes on along the minus strand of NC_134484.1, from coordinate 457,463,959 downwards.
ATCCTTACAATGCATCTGATCACAGTGTTGATATTACACATGGTTGGGGATCCTTACAATGCATCTGATCACAGTGTTGATATTACACGTGGTTGGGGATCCTTACAATGCATCTGATCACAGTGTTGATATTACACATGGTTGGGGATCCTTACAATGCATCTGATCACAGTGTTGATATTACACATGGTTGGGGATCCTTACAATGCATCTGATCACAGTGTTGATATTATACGTGGTTGGGGATCCTTACAATGCATCTGATCACAGTGTTGATATTACACATGGTTGGGGATCCTTACAATGCATCTGATCACAGTGTTGATATTACACATGGTTGGGGATCCTTACAATGCATCTGATCACAGTGTTGATATTACACATGGTTGGGGATCCTTACAATGCACCTGATCACAGTGTTGATATTATACATGGTTGGGGATCCTTACAATGCACCTGATCACAGTGTTGATATTATACATGGTTGGGGATCCTTACAATGCACCTGATCACAGTGTTGATATTACACATGGTTGGGGATCCTTACAATGCACCTGATCACCGTGTTGATATTATACATGGTTGGGGATCCTTACAATGCATCTGATCACAGTGTTGATATTACACATGGTTGGGGATCCTTACAATGCATCTGATCACAGTGTTGATATTACACATGGTTGGGGATCCTTACAATGCATCTGATAACAGTGTTGATATTACACATGGTTGTGGATCCTTACATTGCATCTGATCACAGTGTTGATATTACACATGGTTGGGGATCCTTACAATGCATCTGATCACAGTGTTGATATTACACATGGTTGGGGATCCTTACAATGCATCTGATCACAGTGTTGATATTACACATGGTTGTGGATCCTTACATTGCATCTGATCACAGTGTTGATATTACACATGGTTGGGGATCCTTACAATGCATCTGATCACAGTGTTGATATTACACATGGTTGGGGATCCTTACAATGCATCTGATCACAGTGTTGATATTACACATGGTTGGGGATCCATACAATGCATCTGATCACAGTGTTGATATTACACATGGTTGGGGATCCTTACAATGCACCTGATCACAGTGTTGATATTACACATGGTTGGGGATCCTTACAATGCATCTGATCACAGTGTTGATATTATACATGGTTGGGGATCCTTACAATGCATCTGATCACAGTGTTGATATTACACATGGTTGTGGATCCTTACAATGCATCTGATCACAGTGTTGATATTACACATGGTTGGGGATCCTTACAATGCATCTGATCACAGTGTTGATATTACACATGGTTGGGGATCCTTACAATGCATCTGATAACAGTGTTGATATTACACATGGTTGTGGATCCTTACATTGCATCTGATCACAGTGTTGATATTACACATGGTTGGGGATCCTTACAATGCATCTGATCACAGTGTTGATATTACACATGGTTGGGGATCCATACAATGCATCTGATCACAGTGTTGATATTACACATGGTTGTGGATCCTTACATTGCATCTGATCACAGTGTTGATATTACACGTGGTTGTGGATCCTTACAATGCACCTGATCACAGTGTTGATATTACACATGGTTGGGGATCCTTACAATGCATCTGATCACAGTGTTGATATTATACATGGTTGGGGATCCTTACAATGCATCTGATCACAGTGTTGATATTACACATGGTTGGGGATCCATACAATGCATCTGATCACAGTGTTGATATTACACATGGTTGTGGATCCTTACATTGCATCTGATCACAGTGTTGATATTATACATGGTTGGGGATCCTTACAATGCATCTGATCACAGTGTTGATATTACACATGGTTGGGGATCCTTACAATGCACCTGATCACAGTGTTGATATTATACATGGTTGGGGATCCTTACAATGCACCTGATCACAGTGTTGATATTATACATGGTTGGGGATCCTTACAATGCACCTGATCACAGTGTTGATATTACACATGGTTGGGGATCCTTACAATGCACCTGATCACAGTGTTGATATTATACATGGTTGGGGATCCTTACAATGCATCTGATCACAGTGTTGATATTACACATGGTTGGGGATCCTTACAATGCATCTGATAACAGTGTTGATATTACACATGGTTGGGGATCCTTACAATGCATCTGATCACAGTGTTGATATTACACATGGTTGGGGATCCTTACAATGCATCTGATCACAGTGTTGATATTACACATGGTTGGGGATCCTTACAATGCATCTGATCACAGTGTTGATATTACACATGGTTGGGGATCCTTACAATGCATCTGATCACAGTGTTGATATTACACATGGTTGGGGATCCTTACAATGCACCTGATCACAGTGTTGATATTACACATGGTTGGGGATCCTTACAATGCACCTGATCACAGTGTTGATATTATACATGGTTGGGGATCCTTACAATGCACCTGATCACAGTGTTGATATTACACATGGTTGGGGATCCTTACAATGCACCTGATCACAGTGTTGATATTATACATGGTTGGGGATCCTTACAATGCATCTGATCACAGTGTTGATATTACACATGGTTGGGGATCCTTACAATGCATCTGATCACAGTGTTGATATTACACATGGTTGGGGAGCCTTACAATGCATCTGATAACAGTGTTGATATTACACATGGTTGGGGATCCTTACAATGCACCTGATCACAGTGTTGATATTACACATGGTTGGGGATCCTTACAATGCATCTGATAACAGTGTTGATATTACACATGGTTGGGGATCCTTACAATGCATCTGATCACAGTGTTGATATTACACATGGTTGGGTATCCTTACAATGCATCTGATCACAGAGTTGATATTATACATGGTTGGGGATCCTTACAATGCACCTGATCACAGTGTTGATATTATACATGGTTGGGGATCCTTACAATGCACCTGATCACAGTGTTGATATTACACATGGTTGGGGATCCTTACAATGCACCTGATCACAGTGTTGATATTATACATGGTTGGGGATCCTTACAATGCACCTGATCACAGTGTTGATATTACACATGGTTGGGGATCCTTACAATGCATCTGATCACAGTGTTGATATTACACATGGTTGGGGATCCTTACAATGCACCTGATCACAGTGTTGATATTATACATGGTTGGGGATCCTTACAATGCATCTGATCACAGTGTTGATATTACACATGGTTGGGGATCCTTACAATGCATCTGATAACAGTGTTGATATTACACATGGTTGTGGATCCTTACATTGCATCTGATCACAGTGTTGATATTACACATGGTTGGGGATCCTTACAATGCATCTGATCACAGTGTTGATATTACACATGGTTGGGGATCCATACAATGCATCTGATCACAGTGTTGATATTACACATGGTTGTGGATCCTTACATTGCATCTGATCACAGTGTTGATATTACACGTGGTTGTGGATCCTTACAATGCACCTGATCACAGTGTTGATATTATACGTGGTTGTGGATCCTTACAATGCATCTGATCACAGTGTTGATATTACACATGGTTGGGGATCCTTACAATGCACCTGATCACAGTGTTGATATTACACATGGTTGGGGATCCTTACAATGCATCTGATCACAGTGTTGATATTACACATGGTTGGGGATCCTTACAATGCACCTGATCACAGTGTTGATATTACACATGGTTGGGGATCCTTACAATGCACCTGATCACAGTGTTGATATTACACATGGTTGGGGATCCTTACAATGCATCTGATCACAGTGTTGATATTACACATGGTTGTGGATCCTTACAATGCATCTGATCACAGTGTTGATATTACACATGGTTGTGGATCCTTACAATGCACCTGATCACAGTGTTGATATTATACATGGTTGGGGATCCTTACAATGCATCTGATCACAGTGTTGATATTACACATGGTTGGGGATCCTTACAATGCATCTGATCACAGTGTTGATATTACACATGGTTGGGGATCCTTACAATGCACCTGATCACAGTGTTGATATTACACATGGTTGGGGATCCTTACAATGCATCTGATCACAGTGTTGATATTACACATGGTTGTGGATCCTTACAATGCATCTGATCACAGTGTTGATATTACACATGGTTGGGGATCCTTACAATGCACCTGATCACAGTGTTGATATTACACATGGTTGGGGATCCTTACAATGCATCTGATCACAGTGTTGATATTACACATGGTTGTGGATCCTTACAATGCACCTGATCACAGTGTTGATATTATACATGGTTGGGGATCCTTACAATGCATCTGATCACAGTGTTGATATTATACATGGTTGGGGATCCTTACAATGCATCTGATCACAGTGTTGATATTACACATGGTTGGGGATCCTTACAATGCACCTGATCACAGTGTTGATATTACACATGGTTGGGGATCCTTACAATGCACCTGATCACAGTGTTGATATTACACATGGTTGTGGATCCTTACAATGCATCTGATCACAGTGTTGATATTACACGTGGTTGGGGATCCTTACAATGCATCTGATCACAGTGTTGATATTACACGTGGTTGGGGATCCTTACAATGCATCTGATCACAGTGTTGATATTACACATGGTTGGGGATCCTTACAATGCACCTGATCACAGTGTTGATATTACACATGGTTGGGGATCCTTACAATGCACCTGATCACAGTGTTGATATTACACATGGTTGGGGATCCTTACAATGCATCTGATCACAGAGTTGATATTACACATGGTTGGGGATCCTTACAATGCATCTGATCACAGAGTTGATATTACACATGGTTGGGGATCCTTACAATGCATCTGATCACAGTGTTGATATTACACATGGTTAGGGATCCTTACAATGCATCTGATCACAGTGTTGATATTACACATGGTTGGGGATCCATACAATGCATCTGATCACAGTGTTGATATTACACATGGTTGGGGATCCTTACAATGCATCTGATCACAGAGTTGATATTACACATGGTTGGGGATCCTTACAATGCACCTGATCACAGTGTTGATATTACACGTGGTTGGGGATCCTTACAATGCATCTGATCACAGTGTTGATATTACACATGGTTGGGGATCCTTACAATGCACCTGATCACAGTGTTGATATTACACATGGTTGGGGATCCTTACAATGCATCTGATCACAGTGTTGATATTACACATGGTTGGGGATCCTTACAATGCATCTGATCACAGTGTTGATATTACACATGGTTGGGGATCCTTACAATGCACCTGATCACAGTGTTGATATTACACATGGTTGGGGATCCTTACAATGCATCTGATCAGTGTTGATATTACACATGGTTGGGGATCCTTACAATGCATCTGATCACAGTGTTGATATTACACATGGTTGGGGATCCTTACAATGCACCTGATCACAGTGTTGATATTACACATGGTTGGGGATCCTTACAATGCACCTGATCACAGTGTTGATATTACACATGGTTGGGGATCCTTACAATGCATCTGATCACAGAGTTGATATTACACATGGTTGGGGATCCTTACAATGCATCTGATCACAGTGTTGATATTACACATGGTTGGGGATCCTTACAATGCATCTGATCACAGTGTTGATATTACACATGGTTGGGGATCCTTACAATGCATCTGATCACAGAGTTGATATTACACATGGTTGGGGATCCTTACAATGCATCTGATCACAGTGTTGATATTACACATGGTTGGGGATCCTTACAATGCATCTGATCACAGTGTTGATATTACACATGGTTGGGGATCCTTACAATGCATCTGATCACAGAGTTGATATTACACATGGTTGGGGATCCTTACAATGCATCTGATCACAGTGTTGATATTACACATGGTTGGGGATCCTTACAATGCATCTGATCAGTGTTGAAATTACACATGGTTGGGGATCCTTACAATGCATCTGATCACAGAGTTGCTATTGGTTCCTTAACCAAAAAAAAGATTGAAAACCACTGAACTAGCCATAAAGCGCCTTATGTCCTTTTCAGATGCATATGTCAGGTGTCTTATAGGCTGGCATATAGCAGCGGTGCACAAACTACCTGCGAGGCGGCCCCCCCCCCCCCTGCCTGCTCTCCCCCTGTGTCGCACCCCCCCCCCCTTACCTTTAATGCGGGGTCATGTGACGTCACCTCATGTGACCCCGCGGTTTCATGTGACGCCTGTGCAATCGCCGTGCCCCCCCCCCCAAAAAAAGTCTCATGCCCCCCAGTTTGCACACCCCTGGCATATAGCCCATAGCCTCTGTGATCAGTCGCCCCTACAGCACAGAGAATCTTTTAACGTTCCAATCTATTTATATCTGGAGCTTTGCCCATAAAGGATATTTCTATGTTTGCACTGTGGAGGTTTAACACGTCCATGTAAATATTGACACCCGTGGTGTGCAGCGCGTTATTAGACTATTTCTCCAGGAAGCAGGTCTGAGTGGAACGACATATTCAGCCGGTCATCTCAGACACATTTGTGATCCAGGCTCGCTGCCTTCGTGTTTGCATTTCTTTTAATACAGATAGCAGTTACGATAGGCACCAACCCAAACTCTCACATGGGCACAGCCGGAATATTGTTGGAGTTCAATATATAAATGACTATTAATTTAAAATAAAAAGTATACAGAGTGAATGTCGAGTTACACCAACAATGTTTAATTTATGTCGCTCGTTCAAAGTTCTCACAGCTGGAGTGCAGGGGCGGTCAACAGCGGTCCTCTAGGGTCACCAACATTTCAGGTTTTAAGGATAGACCTGCTTCAGCACAGGTGGCTCAATCAGTGCCTCAGCCATTGTTGGTGGCCCTTGAGGACTGGAGTTGGCCACACCTGCTGTAATCGTTGTTGTAAAGTGTACATTCATTGGAGTGTGATTCCTTTTAAAGGGACCGACCTGAGATATCTTCAGAGATGACATTATACCGCAGCTTCTGAAACCTGGCAGATCTCTTCTTCAGCAGGGGAGCGACTTCTTCGTGTACAGATGTAGTAAGACTTTGGCTGAGCTCATGGTGGGGGAGACCGCGCTGAGGCGTCCGCATGGGGCGTGATCAGATTGCCTTAAGGTATTGATCGCGCCCACAGACGGTGCGGGGGCGCCCGAGGGTGGAGGCAGGAGGGGGCGCGCGTTGTGCAAGAAACCAGTTGAAACTGATTTCTTGGCGCGACACGCAGGTCAGGTGAGCGGTTCGACGAGAGAGAGAGGATTATCCAGACCCAGACCCTGACCCTGACCCTGACTCTGACCCTGACCCTGACACTGACCCTGACTAAGGACTTTACGGTTGGATTTTGTTTCTATTGAGCATTTCATTCTCTTACTAGGATCTGGACTCAGTGAGCTTTGTTCTGATTACAGTTTATGCCTTTTGTGTTTGGTTTTGTTCTTTACAGTGGGGCTACAAGGGTTTAGGGAAGTTCCTTTTGTCCCTTTGGACTTGAGAGAACGGGCCTGAGGAAGTGAGTTACAGAGGCTTTGCGCTGAAGAGCGCGGGGCCTCTGCAATCGCAGTGCCCCCCCCGAAACGTTGCCCCTCTGGTTACCCACCCACTACATACACCCCCCCCCTTTTTTGTTGTTGTCCCCTCCTCCTCTCCCATTGTGGTATCCCCTCCCTTGTGTATTTGACCCCCCCTTCACTACCCCTAGGGTCCATGTTTGTGTATTCCTTGCAGATGTGACATTATTCCAGGTTTTCTGTTTATCTTGCTGTGTTCATTAAATTCGGTTCTTTTTGGCATACTCCGGGTTTGACCTTTCTTCCAGCAGTCAGTAAATACTACCGTACATTGCAGAACTCCACAACACGTGATGTAACCCGGCGTTCCCACGTGATGCTTTACAAGTCATGTTACCACATAAGCCAGCGAGTGCTGGAACATTTCAGTGTGTATATTCCACTGGGAGGAACTGGGATCCTCTCTTTGTTCCTTATTGCACCCTGCAAATAACATTATATTAAACTTTCTTTCATGTGCTGTCTATTCTCTATATTTTGTACGGTAGTATTTATTTCTTTTTATATATTACACAAGAGTCACAGCGATAGAAAAGCTGCCGGATTCGTTTACAGTATATTTGAGTGGAAAGGGTTTTTTATTGCAGAACTTCAATAAGGAATAATGTGGCAACTTGCAGCACACGTTCTGCTGACATGTCGTAATACAGAAAGAATGGGTATGTCACAGAGGAGCCGCCTGTAATCCTCCCTCACACCGGGCAATGTTAAAGGTTATATTGTGTAGCTATACTGTACATGTGTTACCAGGGACCGACAACCCAATAACTGTACACTTTGGCATTTAATTCTGCCAGAGAAGGGGTTCAAACAAATAAAGAAGGGATGCTTTTTGAGTAAGGACTAGCCTGCCCCAAAGAGCTTACCATCTAATGTTGACGGTATCTTTAATCAGCAGCAGTCCAAGCTGCCGTTTTTTAATTTTTTATTTCCCTCCTTTTATATGCGCATCATTACAATCACACAATGATAAGTAATTAGCTAAGCTGACGATCGATCCGTTCTCCTGTGATCGATTGTCGAAGATTCGGCCTATGGGGTTCACTAAATGGCTGTCAGGGCAGCCGAAGAGGACCAAAGATGCAAAGTTCTGTGGGGAAGATCATGTGACCAGGCAGTCACTAGATACAATTGGTGCACTGCTAGAGAGAGGGCAGCGCTCAAAAAGGGATTTGTGCCAGAGGCTGTTTCAGAAGAGGAAGGGGGTGTGACTTTGTAAATGGTTGCTATAGAAACAAAAGAATGCTTGTTACATTATAATACATTTAAAAATGTCATTCAGAGTTGTTTTTAAAAAATAAGTATTTCCTCGTAGTACAGAACTGATTTCTTTAAAGAAAACACACGTAGGATATTTCTAGGACTTTAAAAACCAATAACATACAATGTTGTGATTTACCTTGTGCCCTGTATAAAACTGTTTTAGGATTTAGTGCAATCCTTTTTAACTTTGTTTTCTAAGTAAAACTGTAACGGCAAATGTAACACTGTAACATTTATTGGATATTCTCCTCTCTCTATAATTCTGTTGATAAAGGTTGATGCTGTCTGTCTGCATCATACAATAGAAGGCTGGCTCAGTATACACAGATGTATCAAGACTTGCTGTCTCTGGAACTTAAAGTTGTGGCTCCTCGAGATAGTGCAGCCAAGGTCACACTGCGGGGGGGGGGGGAGGTCCGTGCTTCAGAGACAGAGACGGCTTGGCAGAGTCTATCATATCAGGTCTCTCTCCTCTCCAGCAAAACCCACATTTCAGGCCCTGACGGGAGCCACCTTTAGTTAAGACGGGCGTAAGAAGTCATGCTGAGCTAACGCAAGGCAGTGCGAATTTACCATGGCGTTAAGCCTATTCTAATAAGGCAATTAACGGCCATTATTGTTTGCATATAATTAGCTTTGTGGATACCCGTTAAACTCAAAGAAAATAACGTCCACTACCTCTTTAGTTAGCGTCACATTATTTGCCCCGACTTAACAGAGCTGTGTGGATCTGCCCCTTGGTTGGAGAGGAGAGTCATAGACGTGAGCAGAATTTAATCCGCAGCAAAAAAACTAATCCGATTTGTTTCATTTGAAATTACACATCAACTAATCCAGTGGCTGTGAAACAAGAACGATGTAACTGCACAGATTGTTTAATCTCTTGATTGACGTCCCTGGGAGTTTCCCGAGCGGTTCTGCCCCAATCGGCACTATTGCAGTTTAATGATTAACCGCGAGTATAGATTTCATTACAGTAATGTAGACTGTAGCACCGTTCCCCCCCCTCCCTCCGGCAGATTTGCAGGTACCTGGTGTTTGTGATGCTAACCTGTAAGTGTACAGAAGGCTGAGTCTCCGCTGTTGGTGTTTGGGAGTAGCAACAGGACAGGTTCTCAGCATTCGTCTCTCCATGAGCAGGGCCTCCATCCTGCAGGGATCCTATTAGAAACAGGGGTAACCCCCACAGGCACCTCCTTCCTCCATAGAACACACAGCAGCGATGGTATAACCTGGTTCTTTATTGCAGGTGTTCTTATTCATCTCCCGTGCAAGAGAGGTGCAACCATAGGCACTATCCTTCTCCTATCCCTCGCAGCTTGCACGCCTCTTTCCTGGGTCAGAGCTTAGCTCGCAGGACCCTTCCTTGGAATCAGCCCAAGGAGCTTGAGGCCCCAAGAGCCTATCGTCAGCTCCCTGGGGTAAGGGACTCCAGCCACCTCCTTAAGGAGAGGCTATCTGGGACAGAACAGACTACATTTGGATGGGTGCCATGTTTTATACCACAGTGGAGGGTCCCACTCCTTAGGCCCGGTAAGAGGGCAGCACCCCTCCAGGAAACCCACCCCCAGGGTCACATGCTCCAACGGTCCCAGCTAGCACCTGAACACCACAACAAATTATCTATCCCATGGTGAACACACAGGCTGACTCATGTTATGAGGGATTTAACCCCAACTCTGCCTGCTCCTTACCAGGACTTACAGTCTTGGGGCCAGAGAAATAAGGAGCCGGGGGCACCGTGCTACAATACTGTGAAACGTTTCTCAGGATATGGGCACCTACAAGAACTACTTCATTTTCAGCGCCGCAAATAATCGTGGGAGATTCGAATGTTTACTTTCCGATTTATTACAATAGGTTTCCTTGTTTTCATTCCCTACATTCTGCTATTACTTGCAAGCGGGGTTCATAAAATCACCCCAGCTTTGATTTGATTTATTACAGAGCTATTGAGAAGTTCAATGTTCAGCTGCTTATCTGGAAATGATGTCACGCCACTATAGTACATGCAAACGAATACACATACCAACATACTATACAGTATTCATAGCACAAAATATGCTCGGTTTAGCCATTTAAATGCAAATGTATAACGCTCTGAAGGTTATACATACAATACACCTGCAAATACATGCTTCTTGTAGAGGGCATATACGTTCATTACTGTATGTAATGCAGTTATGGATACATACAGTATGTCTCCTAACTTTTCCAGCTCATCCTTTGCCTTCACATATCACCACAGTTGCACTTCATTAGGTGCAAGCCCTCTGCGTGTATGGAACGTAATGCAGAACAACATTCGTGAAGCTAGAAATCATTTCTTGCAGCCGAATTGCATTTTCACGTAGAGATCACACGATCATTTTGTAACCCTCTGCCTCAGAAACAAAAACTTATGTAACTGCAACAGTAAAAATACTGCAACAATGTTCTCCTAAAACATGTATTCCTTAACTCTGCAGGTAATATTAGTTCTGTATTACAGTGCAGTACGTGGGGACGCACGCACGCACACATGCACACACACACACACACAGTACTTACCACCGGCTTCCGATCCCCTTAGCAGTTAATCTGTCATTCCTCATGATATGAAGTGAGAAAAGTCAATCGCTGTGACTTTCAACAATTTAATAAGTAACAGCATAAACAAGGAAGTATTTTTTGACAGCTTTTCCCAGGGTGCACTGCACACATTCCTGGTGGGCCTTATAACTGCTGGCAAGCAGCCAGGTGCTGGCAGTCTTCCAAAAACATTTCAAATTAAACCGGAGTACTGCAAATAAAAACACCACTTGTGAACACATTCATGTCTCAGACAGGTCTGCCACCCTGCTTTTCCCCATTAGCACATAGCATTCGATACTTCCACTGCAGCTAGGGATTCTGGGAAAACCCACGCATATGTGCAAACAGTGCCATCTTAAAACCTGCTATTTCACAGTAATCTTCAAGTGGCTTTTAAATCAGTGAATTAAAAAGGGACGTTTATTGGATGTGTCTTTTCTAATAAAGACGGAAGAACTGTCTCGGTTTACAAGTTGGAATTGTCTTGTTAAACACTGAATTTCGTGACACAATGGATTTATATACTTCAGATATAATAGTGCAAGCCGAACATTAAATCTGATTATGAGGCTTGAATATTATTGAGGATTGATCCCATGGTGTAAAAATGGTCCCCTCCCTGTCCAGACAGATCAGCAAACCTTTGTATCTGCACCATGCAGTATAACAGAAGGTACGCAAGCCCAAAGAGTATAATGGAACTCCAACTTTTGTGTCTAATTGTCAAACCGTTTAATGAGACACATGTAAATCAGTATCAAGTACATTCCCGAATATGTCAGGGGGACCAATTCAACAGCACTGTACCTAATTTGACACTTTCTGTTATACTATGTGAGATATATAGAATGATGAATATGACTTCTATGTATTTATGGAAATTGTTGCATACGCTTTTCCCTTTGCACATTGGCAACAAAGTTAGTTCTGTTTTCTGTCCAACTGTGCAGAGTTACTAGAGTTTGGCTGCAATCGAAATATCCCCAAAATGGTATGGTATTTACTGTAAGTTTCCTGATGGGTTTGCTTCCTAGAGGATGACAAGCTCTCGTGGTGTGGGAAGTCCAGTGAGTGGAAGTCTGTTCTGATGTTGTTGTTTTTGTTTTTGTTTTGCTGGATGAGAGCAAATCAAAATGTAGAAAAAAGTGGCAAACTCCTAATTTTATCCACTTTGAGCTCAAAGACTTTAGTTTTTCCTCTCTGCAAAAACTTGCAAAATTGTAGCCTGATGGGAATACAGATCAGATGTTATAAGTCACTGAAAAACAGAAGTTTACAAATCAGAGACAAATCTGAGTCGGGCCATGGAGCGCAAGACCGTGCGCGTGACGCAGAGCGATAGTGCTCTCGATTCCAGAGCAGGCAATTTTTTTTGATTTTGCCGTGTGATAGCCGGGTCACGTGCGTGGGTCAGCCAATGAGGACGGACCGCTCATGTGAAGCCACGGGCACGCCCCCCAAATTAGAATTAGAGCTGCTCTTGGTCGCGTCTCCTCCTCCAGACTCCACAGGCCACAAATCGCCTCTGCGGCAGGCGCATGTGATGCCACACGCGCCTAGCAAGGTCTCGGCCTTAGGCAGGCTGAGTGCTGACTAACTAGAGGTGGGAGAACCAGTCCGAATCCGTTTCCCGGAATTCCCCAGAGTTTGCCATTCAAAATCCGTTTTGCGGTGTAAAATCCGCCGACGGATTTTACCGTTTCAATCCACATGGATTAAAACAAAACCGCCATTGGTTACAAACCGCTGGCGATTTATAACAATACAATCCACGGATTGATGTCTTAAAATCGGTAAGCGGAGTGTATTGTCAATAATAACAAAAAAATCAGCAAGAGGAGAATCGCCCTTTTTAGAGATGGATCCTGCGGAAATCCGCGGACCAAAAGGAACCGTCCGATCTGCGGGCGGATCCAAATCATAAGCGTCACATACTGTATGAAGTGTCTGCGGAGTTAACATTGGAGTTGCATTGGAGGCGAAGAATACACGAACTGGACTCTGCACTTCATCCAGCACCCTGCAGCTGGGAGAACTTGGCTTTCTAAACGCTCTGACAATATTTACACGTCTATAGACTCACTTTCTGAGCTGCTGTTTAATCTTCTGTGCTACACGGCCCTCCCAGGCCTGATTTATATATCTGCTCTTTCACACCCTGCTCTTCTTATCCTCCAATACCTGGGAACCCTCCTCCTGCCTTTCTCTCCCTGTCTGTCAGTATGCCCTACCTATTGCTTTTTCTGTTTGCTGCTTCCTCCTTCCTTTGTATTTATTTATAAAAATGCTTTACCAGGAAGTAATTCATTGAGAGTTACCTCTCGTTTTCAAGTATGTCCTGGGCACAGAGTTATGACGACAGATACATGGTTACATTAAATGAGCAGAGGTTATACATTCAATTCACAGACATTTCAAGGACAAAGCTTCTGTTCTCCCCACTCCTCTCCTACCCACATTTCTTCACCTCTCCTCCCCTCCACCTATGCATGTGCCCATACACTGCACCATTATTTACACACCTTGTTGCTAACAACTTCTACACCCCTCAATACAAAGGACCCCCACAAATCCTCTATTCACTTCCTCTCTCTCTATCCTGGACCCAGCCATATACACACCTGCTCTCGCCCACGCTTCCCTGCTACCGCTTTCCCTGCTAACGGTGCTAACCCATCTAATTTAATACCGACCAACCTTAAAACTCACTTCCCAAAAGAAGCATCCCAATATCCTGCACTAATGGCTACTGTCCCACACATACAGTTACTCCTACCACCCATTGTGGACAAGCACTGCCATCCAGCATTTATTCCCTCACCTGCGGTCTCTGTAAGTCTCCGACATACCAATTAGATTGTAAGCTCTCCGGGATTTCCTTTCCTGTTGTCTGACTTTGCTGTGCTTATTGTTCTATTATAATTCCGTGTACTGTATTGTCTTTGTAAAGCGCTGAGTACACAATCGGAGCTATATAAATAATGATATACATACATATGGTCTACCTACTATTCTCTAATCCACTGTGAAACCTGAGATCCTGTTGCATCCCTTTTTCTTTTTTTTTTTACATTTAGAATAGCCTTGTATTTTTCTGTGGGAGGCTATTCCTGAATCCACACCCCTTTCTGTGAAGACATACTCGCTCACATTTCCCTTTCCATTAGCAGAATGGTTGTCTGTGTTCTCTTTCCTTATGTGAAAAAGAACACCAGAGTGGAACGAAACGCGTCGGAACTCCGACACTTATTTTAGAAGCCAGAGCAGCATTCTGGCAGTTCTACAGGGTAAACTCTTCTCTCCCTTCCTCCTCCGCCCAGGCTCTACTTGTGCAGCTGGTCAGGCTCTGCCGAAGGTCCTTAACCTGAAGTTAGGCCCCACAGGCAGTCCGGACCACCTTTCACAATCGACCACCTGGGTGGGTCCAGTCCACTGCCAGGTATGTCCCAGCACACCACACGCGCCCTGTTCCACAGTAGGGTAAGGGGGTGGGGTGGGAGAGGTGAGAGAGAAAAGGATAAGGGGAGGGAGAGATAAGAGGAAGGAGAGAGAAAGAGGAGTGGGGGATAAGGAGAGATAGATGGGGGAGAAGTGAGAGAAGGGGGGAAGGAGTGAGAGGGGAAAAGGGGGAGGAGAGAGAGAGAGAGAGAGAGAAAAAGTCGAGAGAGAAGAGGGGGTGTAAGAGGTCCAGGCTTTGGCTGGAACCTGCCCATACTTAGCTGCTGTGGACATTTTGATTACTGGCAGCCTGCTATATTGGCTGCACCTGTTCAAGGGCTTAAATAGCAGCCAGTAACTTCCAACCTCTGCCTGAGCATTGTATATGTTTCCCTGTGTTCCTGGCCACCTAGGCTTCTAGTTACTGAACCTTCCTTGTTTGTGAGCTATCCCTGTGTTCCAGGTCACCTTGGGTTCTAGTAGCTGAGCCTTCCCTGTCCCTGAGGCTAGCCTGTTGCTGTGCCTAGCCTGTTCATTTGGAATCCATGTTGCTGATCCTGGACCGTGACCCAGACATCGGTGCCGGCCGCCTGCCCTGACCCTTTGCCTGTTGCCTGGACTTTGCACCACTGCCGCCAGTCCAGACCTCCTGCCTGCTTACCGACCAAGGATACTCTAACATGACTCTGTCCCTGGGCCCTGGTCGGTTAATTTGCATCCCTACCTCAGCCCTGCGGGTGCGCTTCCTGATCGGAGGCGAGCACCATCAAGAGGGTGGGAAGGAGTGTCAGAGAGAAGAGGGGGGAAGTAGTGACAGAAGAGGGGGAGAAGGAGAGCGAAGATGGGGGAAAGGAGTGAGAGAGGAGGGGAGAAAAGAGAGCGTTTAGAGGGGGAAGAGAGAGAAGAGGGGGAAATGAAAGAGAGAAGGTAGAGGGGAAAATGAAAGAGAGAAGAGGGAGGTGAAGGAGAAGAGGGGGAGGAGGAGAGAGAAGAGGGGGTAGAGAATAAGAGACTAGGCAGTGGGAGGGAACGAAGTGAGAGGCAAGAGGAGGGAGGGTAGGGAGTGAGAGGAGGAGGGGAGTGAGAGAAAAGAGGGTGAAACAGTGGGGGAAAGGGAGCGGGAAGGGAGGGGAGTGAGAGAAGAGGGGGGAAGGGAGCGAGAGAAGAGGGGGGAAGGGAGCAAGAGAAGAGGGTGGGAAGTAATCCCTTGTGGAAAGTTAATTGCAGAATGTAAAGTTGCAGGGAGAGGATTAAATATTTCCCAACCTGGATAGATAATTGGAAAATTAACAGTTTAACAGGCTGACAGGTATGAAATTCCCTTATTGACAGGTAATTGGACCCTAGGAGAAAGCTGGACATGTTTAATTTGGAAAAAGATAATAATGCCAAGAGTTCCAAAAAATGAATCTGATAAGATTAAACAGCATATTCAGGTTGCATCTTTCTTTGTTTGCATTGTACATAAAACCTTTGAGAAATGAGAGTTGATGCAGGTTAAACTGGACTCACTGCAAAAGATAGGAGTCAATGGACCATACACATGGATTACGTGGAAGATACATTTCCAACAATGGTATATTTGTAACTGCAGCCGACATGTTACGGTATTGGATAGATCTATCACTAAATGGTATGAACAAGCTCACCTGGCACATGGACAGAAGCGCAGTATTATAGGGGATATCACAGAAGGGTTAGGTACTGGGCCGGGAGTTCTTAACACCACTGGCAGTGAGGTCTTGAGAAACAAGTTGAGTAAATTAGCAAAACACACACTAAAAGGTTTTGAAGAGACTAGAGACCTGGCCCAGGAAATTAGTACAAAAGGAAAAAAGACTGGCGCACAGCCAAAAGTGGGTCCCAGACAGTTGTATAAAAATTCTTCTTTAAGATGTAGCCAGGTCCCCCAGGTTCACCCTCATCTCCGCTGCCAAGGGAGAGTAAGGGAAGGTTGCAGTGAGTGCAGGGAGCGCCCTGGTGCCCGAGTGCTCAGGGCGCCGCCATTTTGGTATTCGCACCTGCGCAGTGAGCCCCGTAAGTGTTGCGCATGCGCAGCCAGGGGTTGCAGTAGCGCGCGAACCACGGACCAATCGGGGAAGGTATAGAGCAGGGGACTACAAGTCCCAGAGGCCTCAGTCTGACCAGGTGACGCCAGGGAGCCAATAGGGCGACAGGAGCGTGGTAGGAGGTTGCGCAGGGGAGCACGCTGGTCAGAGAAGACCGGGAAGGGGAAGAGGTAGGAGCTCTGTGTGTAGAGGCAAGTAGCCTCTACACTAGGCACGATACCCCAGGCCCAGATATGCCTTGAGTCACAGTCAGTTAGAGTTAATGCAGGGACAGGCCCTAGAATAGGAACCTGTCACATTAGTGGGAGAAGTGTCAAGACCCAGAGACTGTCACGGCACCATCCCAGAGGTTTGGGACCAGACCTCTTCAAGCACATCAGCAGCCAACCGGGTGGGATCGCCCCGGGCGGTACCTCAGTCAGATCTGCGTCGTCGGATCCTTTGCGAAGTCTATTTGCAGGCCCAAGCGCAGGAGCGTCGGCAGGTAACATCCTTAAATGCACCAACTACAACATCCGTACATAAGTGGCTGCGCAGTCACACACACATACCTTACTTTGGGGGTGGGGTTGTGGTGTGGGGGGGGGGGGAATTGGACACGGTGTGGGCACACGGTGAAGGGTCGCGTTCTGTGAGACGCATTAGCTATTGTGTCTCCTAAAAGAGAAACACCTAATGTATGACATGCAAGGTTATGGTTATCAGAAGTAAAGTCACTGTTTATTTTATATGCTGTGTGCGTAGTATTATATTGTTGTCCTGTGAGGAACCACTCCCGCTCTTCTGGGAGCCATCAAAGGTGGAGGCGCTGCACTTGGTAAGAGATTATCTGTACACGTACCTATCGCCCCAGGCTCTCCGTGACGGAGTCTTAGGCCCTGTGAGCCAACAGGTTAGACAGCATTGGTAGCATACTGTCTTCAGAAGGAAACAGCGCTACAAATGGTTAATCCATCTAAAAGTGGAGGTACACACCAGGAAATGAGTAACCTTCAGCAGCAATGAATGATGGTGTCAGCGAGTGTACTCCCACCAATTATCAAAAAGGTTCAAATGCTAGTTGATAGTGTCTATGAATTGAGAAAAGATATTTCATGATATGCACACAAGCACAGGGTGAACTGTCAACCAATCAAAACATTCGCCTGCAAGAGTTCTGCGTAGGCAAATGGCTTTTGCCAGCAAAAACAATCTATTTCACAGTTTGCAGTGGAGCCATTTCTTGGGACTGTGTGACATGACTGTCTGTGAAGTACATTCCCTGGTACCATGGGAAGGAGGTAACAACCGTATACAGCGGTGGATTTAAAGATCCGCCGCTTCTAGGCACTTACATGTGGTGGCCGCCTCCTTGGTGCCGCCCACCTCCTTCCGGATCGCAGCGTCACCAACGTGATGTCACACGGAGTCGCATTACGATGGTAACGAGACGTCTTGACGTCTTTTGACGTTGCGACTGTCAACGAGACACTACATCCACACTTTGGAATGGTATAATATTAGCAGTAACATCATGGCTGAAAACAGTCCTGAACACTGGCTTAGTGAGCTTTGAACTTAAGTTAACGCTTCGTTAAGCTATTAACGGAGCTATGTGGCCCTGGAATGTAGTCTACCCGGCCCCAGACAACACATGCAGCATATACAAGCAGAAAGTCAACAGGGGAAGGAAACTCAATCACCTTGGAACGTCCACAATGCTACACCACATGAAGAGCGGTCATCCCCCTTATAGCCAGTCAGATAATAAAGTGCCAGGAAAGGATAGAGTGGGTAGTAGTAACATGTCAACGTACTTTTCCCCATCATCAGAATCCTTGACTGGAGCCAGACACCCTGTTTCCTTAAACGATGCAGCACTCTCCCAGAGTTCCTGCTCACCTACTGTCATATCGTTTCTGATAAAGATGCATCTCTGGTGACGGCAAGAAAAAGCGAGACCCATTACACAAGCATTAGGTTCTCAGGTTATCCTTTCAAATGAAATCTAGTCTTGTCAGATGCACCCTGTAGTTAGTGTGCATCAAAATTCGTTCCGCGGTGTTAAAAGCCGTCGCCGAATTGTGCCCGTTTCATTCCGTGCACATTGATAAACAAATGCCATTTAGAAGTGTAGAGAAGAGTGTGGCACTCACATGCTGTCCACAGGTTGAAATAAGGAAAAAATGGGGTAATCAGGTATACAGGAACTAAAAAAAAGCTTTATTGGAACATGAATAAAGGTGTTCAAAAAGGAACATATGGAACACCTTTTATTCATGTTCCAATAAAGCCCTTTTTAGTTCCTGTATAACTGGTTACCCCATTTTTCCTTATTTCACCCTTCTTACTGTCGTTTCCCATTGTCGGTGGCACCCGGAGGGGGGAGAGGGAGGATCCTTTGAGGCTACGGAGGTTGGCGTGGATTGAGACTGCCAGCAGCGGGACTCTGGGTGGATGTGAGGTTAAGCACAGGAGGTAAGAAGATGCCATGTCCCAGTAACAGAACTGCGCACATCGGCAGGTTCCGGCTTAGGTCCTTATACGGAACATCGCCGTCGTGCCACAGTGTCCAGGACATACACTTCTTCCGAAGGACCACATTCCATCTCTCCCCCCCGATCCACATACAGCTAGATAAGCTATCGAGTACGCTCCCCGGAGCGCAAGACAGCGCCTTTCTACATTTTAATAAAGAAACGCCATTAGATACAATCCGCGTGTAGATTTTACCAATCCAATGCGCAAATTTCATAATCCCAGCGTGGACGGCGGAATCCGCGCATTGGATTGTGAATAATAAAAAAACTAAATCCGGAAACAGCGAATCGCCCTTTTTGAGACTGATCCATGGAAATCTGCGGGCCAAAGGAACCGGCCGATCCACAAGAATCCAAATCTGCCCCAAAAATTCACCCATCTCTACCTGTAGCACATAATGTAACAAAGGCTGTGGCTGTTATGGTAGCATTAGATATACAATGTAGCATTAGATATACAATGTAGCATTAGATATACGATGTACAGTAGCATTAGATATACGAAGTAGCATTAGATATACAATGTAGCATTAGATATACGATGTAGCATTAGATATACGATGCAGCATTAGATATACATTGTAGCATTAGATATACAATGTAGCATTAGATATACAATGTAGCATTAAATATACGATGTAGCATTAGATATATACGATGCAGCATTAGATATACAATGTAGCATTAGATATACAATGTAGCATTAGATATACAATGTAGCATTAAATATACGATGTAGCATTAGATATACGATGTAGCATTAGATATATACGATGCAGCATTAGATATACAATGTAGCATTAGATATACAATGTAGCATTAGATATACGATGTAGCATTAGATATACAATGCAGCATTAGATATACAATGTAGCATTAGATATACGATGCAGCATTAGATATACAATGTAGCATTAGATATACGATGCAGCATTAGATATACGATGTAGCATTAGATATACAATGTAGCATTAGATATACAATGTAGCATTAGATACACAATGCAGCATTAGATATACAATGTACTGTAGCATTAGATATACGATGCATCATTAGATATACAATGTAGCATTAGATATACAATGTAGCATTAGATATACAATGCAGCATTAGATATACAATGTAGCATTAGATATACAATGCAGCATTAGATATACAATGTAGCATTAGATATACATTAGATATACAATGTAGCATTAAATATACAATGTAGCATTAGATATACAATGTAGCATTAGATATACGATGTAGCATTAGATATACAATGTAGCATTAGATATACAATGTAGCATTAGATATACAATATAGCATTAGATATACAATGTAGCAATAGATATACGATGCAGCATTAGATATACAATGTAGCACTAGATATACAATGTAGCAATAGATATACGATGCAGCATTAGATATACAATGCAGCATTAGATATACGATGCAGCATTAGATATACAATGTAGCATTAGATATACGATGCAGCATTAGATATACAATGTAGCATTAGATATACAATGTAGCATTAGATATACAATGTAGCATTAGATATACAATGCAGCATTAGATATACAATGTAGCATTAGATATACAATGTAGCATTAGATATACGATGCAGCATTAGATATACAATGTAGCATTAGATATACAATGTAGCATTAAATATACGATGCAGCATTAGATATACAATGTAGCATTAGATATACAATGTAGCATTAGATATACAATGTAGCATTAGATATACAATGCAGCATTAGATATACAATGTAGCATTAGATATACAATGCAGCATTAGATATACAATGTAGCATTAGATATACGATGCAGCATTAGATATACAATGTAGCATTAGATATACACTGTAGCATTAGATATACAATGCAGCATTAGATATACAATGTAGCATTAGATATACAATGCAGCAGAGTGGAAGGGTTGTTTCTCGCCATATCATTCAAAAACATTTTAAATGTATCAATCTATTTTATTTTAGTTTCTCATTTGTTTTGATCATTTTAAACTTTTTAAGCAAATAAAAATACCACTTGTGAGCACATTCGCATGTCTAAGACAGGTCTACAACCCGGCTCTTCCCCATTATCCACTGCAGCTAGGGATTCTGGGAAATGACAAGCAAATGAGCACACAGTGTCACCTTTTGCTTCATGTCCATTTTAACATGGCCAACCCCTATAAGCTTATGCTGCCACGTTACACAGCTTTTCAGCATGGTCGGGGTTAAAGACATGCAGAGACAGTAAAACCTACAGACAGCTGTTTCAACCCTTTGGTACCAGTGTACTTTTTAAGCATTTCTCCATACTACATGCTGTGAATGTGAGAGATACTGTAATATGCACACACTGTATCTAAATATCTTTATATTAGCAATGGAATAATAATAAGCGCACACACTCATTATACGCTCTACATTTGTATATAGTATAATATGCTTTTTATCCCTTTGACCAAGTAGTATAGCGAGTAAATTCAGTGTCGTATAAGTTTAGCCAATGTAGTTGCTTGTTAAAAAGCTGACACTTCATCTTCTAATTCTGTTAGCCTCTCTCCTAATTTATGTTGACGCGCTTCAACACTGGAATGTGAAAACAGCAAAAGATTAGACTGGCACAGAGACGGAAGGCTGGTGACTCAAGGCCAGCATGCGTAGTATATTTTGGGTAAATCGTAGAGATATGGCGACATGGTGCGAGTTACAGACTAATTATTTTGAACTGTTTTGAGACAGTGTACATGTGCGTATCTTAAGTGAATGATTCACTCGTCTTCCGGGAGAGTTACGCCTGTTACAGGCAGTGTTTCTCTTAGTTGATTGAGAGGGTTCTATTTTAGAGCAAAATCTCCAGTTGCCCTACACAGTTGACAAGAGTAATTCTACAGGACGTGGCACTCAATATCCCCCTGTTGGCTCTTCAGAGCTTGGGAAGGGTAGATGTAATTGGACTCACCCTTGTCTTTACAGAAGTTACACGCCCCGCCCATGACCTTGGGTTGATCAAGAGGCAATGCTGAGTTAGGATAAACATCTGGGGTGGCTGGACATCCGTGGCTGCAACTACCCTCTGAGGCTGGGCCTCGTGGGGCTTGGAAAGGGCCGATGGATAGAGATGGGCAAATTTGTCAAAATTTGGCCTGCACATTTTCGCACGCATGTATCCAGTTCTACGCCGAGAGTAAAAATGCGCTCAACTGGTGTGTTATTAACAAAATGTGCGCAAGTGCATGAAATGCAGCCTTTTCCCAAGAAGATTTGCTTTGACGAAATGTAAAACATCATCCAGAAGTGGAAATATATATGTTTTTAAGTTAGGTGAACCGAATGTTTTAGTTGAACTCCAAAATATTTGCACTTGGATATATAAGCCTTTCCGTGGCAGATTCGAAGTTTGGCGATTGAAAGACATCTTTTGTCCTAGACCTAGAGGAAGGTTCCCCTCTCCTGGGTCATATTTCTCCCCTCCCTCCCAATGTGTTGTGGGCAGGGTTTGCTAAACTTCAGCACGCTTTTACTCCCATTAATATGAATATGAGTGGGTGTAAAGACTTAAAACTTAACACCCTTTTGTGGATCTGGGCCTTAGTGTGTCTGTGTATATGGACAGGCCTATCAGCGGTTATTGGGTAAACAAGAAAGGGATCTGACCAGGCCTGCAGTGGAAAACCAGGAGGAGTAGACCTGATGATAGGATACTTGTGGCCAAGGACTATTGCTTGGGCCCCGGGGGATTGTTAATCGAGTAGAGGTTTTGTTGAGTGGAGGAGGGGCAATGACAGGGCAAAGGACTCGGCCCTGTCCTGGGCCCCAGTGAGTTGGTGAGAGTTGGTTGAGGGGACAAATTGCAGGGACCCAGGACAGTATTTATTATGAACCCAAACTATTACATTAGAATACGCTTATTTTAATGAGAATCCCGATTTGACACAAAATAAAAAATGAAGGGGACTTACCTTGACGAGCAGCCCTCCTCTGGCAGCGGCGAAACGTCATGACATCATGGCAGCATGTGACATCATATTGCCAAGGCAACGCATCGTCATATGACATCGCTGTGTCATTTGACACCTGTCACCATGGCAATGCGATGGTACCAGAAGGCGGCCCACTCAGGAGAAGGTAAGACCCCTCTCCATACACACACCCACATCGACCTCTCCCTGACAGTTTGGGGGCCCAATGCACCCTCTTACTGTCAGCGCCAGGATCGAAATTCCGACCAGTGGAAGGAAGCCCTGTTCGCCGTGCCCTAAGGCTGGCCCTGCATTTTATTAAGAAAGCTAGCATCATTTTTCAATCTAAACTTGCTTTTTTCTTAATTGTTTTTACGATGATACTTTTTTAAAAGTATTTTTTCATGCTTTTAGATGCTTTTTTTTTACCATATCACGGCTTTGTTTGATTTTTGCCATAATTTCTGTAAAAGTCCCAAACCAATACCAAATAAATAGAGTTTTGGCAAAACCAGAACAAAAACATACATTTTCTTTTAGAACAAAATCACATCCAAAACAAAACATTTTGTAGAACTAAAATAAAAACCAAAACAATTCAAGGGTTTAACTCAGGGTGGCGCAAACTTTTTTCCTGCGCCCCCCTGCCGCCGGTTCCCCTCTCTTCGCGCCTCCACCCCAGCTTACCTCGGCTGCGGTGGCATGACGTCACGTGGCTATGGCAATGTGACGTCACATGACCTCCCAGCGTCGTTTGACGCCGCGTTGCCATGCCACCGCGTCTAAGAAGCCACGGTAAGTAAGGTTTACAGAGGCCTTCGCCGCTCCCCAGGCACTTAATTTAGCCCCGTGCCCCCCGCAGTCAGTCTCTGCGCACCCCTGGTCTAACTTACCAGAGGCCTGTCTGGTTACCTGGGATAGTGTCGTCTTCCCTGCCATGTCTCTAACATGCTTAAGGCGCCATCTAGTGGCTTTGTTCGTTTGTTTTTTTTCTGCTACTATTCTCAGGTCTTTGACGGGGTGAATTCAATATGCCTGGGAGACCTATGTATAGGTCTACAGTCCAGCAGTGATCTGGTTAATCCCAGGTTTGAAAAGGCTGGGTTAATTAACCAGGTCCCAGCTGCGTGGTTAAGGGGCTTGAAAAACCCAGACTCTTCAATTGTGGAGGGTTCCTGTCTGAATCAAGGAGGCATGCCCTGAAACTCTGGAGGGAGAACGATTGCTAAAAGGTCTGTGTAAGGAATTGGGGAACACGTCCCTTGCGGCGTGTTCCCTCCTTACCTCCCGAACGTACCGCAGCCGCCACTGCCTGCGCTCCCCTCTCCGCCCGTGCGCGTACCCCCGCTCCAGTTACAGAGCGCGCACGTACCCGCTCCTCTTCTACTGGTTCCACGGAGCTAGACTCTGCCCCCTCTGATGCGTTGCACCTCCCTATAGCACGGAGCACACGCGTGACGTCGAGCAACAATGCCCAGCTGCGTATCAAGCACTGATTGCCCCTTGTCTCCTGTGAACCTATCCCAGTCTCCGCTGGGGCCGAGCCTCTACTCTGCCCTCTTTGCTATTGGTTTCCTGTTCCTATTTATATCCTGTTCCTGCACTCAGTCAGTGCTCAGCATAATCCCTTGTAGCTCAGTGCTGTCTGGCCTTGTGCTTGGTTCTCGCTCTTATCTTTTCAGTCCCCACGTTCCTGATACGGTCTGTCTGCACACCTCCTCTGGATCTCGACACTGGCTACCCCTCCACCACGCTTAAATCTATACTCCCTGGACTCGGCTAACGGATACTGATTACACGGCTCTCTCCTCTCCCAGAACATTGGCTTACGGACACGACTACTCTACCATCTCTAACCCAGGATCCGGCAAGTACCCGACTAACCCTTCTTTGCAGCCCAGTCCCAGCTACGCTCAATACCACACTCCGGGCACGCTCCGCTGCTGTGGGTGTGTGGTATCTCTCCTTCCCACCTTCAGTACCGGGGTCTTGTCAGGTTTGCGGGCAGCACGAGCATTACAGTCTGTTAAATTTGGACACTGATACTCGCTAGATTTTTTCTGTGCTGGACTTGAACTGCCCTTGCTGGAAAAAGGTCCAAACCATGCTCAGGACTGATCTTTACGTTGTTTATATATGCTGAAGAAAAGCTGTGTTATATATGTTCCATGTTTTAAGGCTGAATAAACAAGCCAACTCAGAACACACACGTCGTTGCATTGTCCCTGCACCAAGGTCCAAATTTAATATGCTGCAAATGAGTTTCCCCATTCTGCTGAAAAGTCCAGCTCCTTTCTAATAAAAATGACTAAAATCCTGAGTTATATTTAGAAAATGTAAATATAAAAAACTAGTGAGTACATCTTATTTAAGAGCACAAAATCCTACAACCAGGTGACCGGAACCTCCTGTACCACTGATGATGCCCCTCCTGCCCTTTAATCTCTGTAATCCCATCGTCCTTTGAGGACAGCATCGTCAGAAGGTGCCTGGCACATGGAAAGCTGAATCTCCAGACAGCATCGCTCTCCCTTCTCAACAGGTCCAGGAGAGAGAGGTGGCGCGGGATGATGGGTGGGGAGCAATGAAATCCATGTGTGAGGATTGGGTGCAGGCTCCGCCCCCGTCAAACTCCAGTTGCCTGATTGGGTACAGCTTCTCTCCTGCCTGCAGGACTAATCCTGCATTTGATTCGTCGCTTTTTCGTAAAAGCGGACACTGTCTCTCGTCAATTCCTGGTGGACGTTTTTGCTGAGGATCATGAAGAGTCTATCTTGCCCGCTTCGCGCATCATTTCCGCTGCCACTTTTGACGCCTTGGAGGACATTGTTCAGGGACAGTCTCAGATCCCAGAGGGTCTCGACGTCCCGGAGGGTCGCCTCTTTTTACCCACACCATTTTGACGTAGGGTCTTGGAGTGGGGTCATAGCACCAAGAACGCGGACATCCTGGAGAGAGGAGGACAGCTGAGTTTTTGGAGCTGGCATTGTGGTGGCCCGGGATCTGGAAAGATGTGAGGACTTTCATGGCTGCTTGTCTTGTCTGCGCACAGACCAAGACACCTAGGAGACGTCCTACGGGTCTGTTACAGCCTCTCCCGATTCCAGACCGTCTGTGGACCCACATATCAATTGACTTCATTGTGAAGCTACCCTTATCCAGAGGCATATCCACGATCCTGGTGGTCGTGGATCGTTTTTCTAAACAGGCTAACTTTATCCCATTGAAGGGCCTGCCCAATGCCTCCACCTTATCCGAGGTGTTCATCTGAGAGAACCTCCGAATTCACGGGGCACCACAGGCCACTGTTTCGGATCGATGGGTCACAATTCATCTCCAAGTTCTGGCGGGCCTTTTGCTAGCAACTCAGAGTTTCACTGCACTTCTTGTCCACCTATCACCCCCAGTCGAATGGATAAACGGAGCGGACAAACCAGTCCCTCGAACAGTACATCCGCTGTTTCGTGTCGAAACTCAAGGCAACTGGGCTGATCTATTGCCATGGACGGAGTTCTCCCATACCCTCAGTTGGTGAGTGTTTCACTGTGATCTTGTATTTTGTGTGTTTGCTGGCTTGCCAAAATAAACTTTTTGTTAATTTAATTATTATGTCACGATACACGAGGCCGGCTTGTCAAAGGCCGACAATGCAGCAGTGGTTGCGGCCACTAACGCCCTTGCCAAGGGCTCAGTGGATGATGCCCTTGGGAGTGATTCGGAGGAAGAGGAGGACAACCCTGTGGTTAACTAGGGAGCCGCTGCTCCAGCACGGCCATCGAGTTTGTGGCTGTAATGGCCGCTGTGGGACCTGAGGCGACCATGGAGCAACGCCTGCAGATCACTCAGATAGTGGTGTGCACTGCGGTACCCGCTCCGGCTCTCTCCATTACTATTAGTCATGGTTCCCGAACCCATGTGTCATTTAACCGCTTTGCCAAGTTTGTGCATGGCAACGATGACATCGATGGGTTCCAGTGTGCGTTTGAGATCTAATGCTCATTGCACCACCTGCCGGAGTCCGAGTGGGTAAATACATGAGCCCATAGTTGAGTGGGAAGGCACATGGCACCTTCCGGGAGATATACCGTGCAGACTCCGGCAATTATGACTATGTGAAGGCCAAGTTGCTGGCCAGGTATGCAGTCACACTGGAGTCCTATCGTGCCCGCTTCAGGGCGTTGGACAAAGGCACAGGGGACACCTACGTGGAGTTCGACTCCCGGCTAACTCATCACAGCCGTTGGTCAGTAGCCGGATTTGGAGTCACCACGTTCTGGGGCCTGATGTACCTCCTCATCCGGGACCAGTTCCTGCTCAAGTGTGTACCAGAGGTGAGGGAGTGGGTCATAGACAATAAGCCAGGGACACACAAGGAGGCCGCCACGATGGTGGATGAATTTGTGAAAATGGGGCCACATTTCAAGATGCGGGTCCTGACTCCCGCTTCAGTCAGGACCCGAAGCAGTCAAGGTAGCTGACCCGCCCCAGGCCACCAAGCCAGGGTGGAAAAAGTCAAGTGCCGGAGGTGTTGTAGTCAAGCCCACAGAGTCTGCCCATGAGCGCTGGAATTACCAGTGTAACCGGCCATGCCATTTGCGTGTGGACTGCCCCTACTACAAAATCAATGAGCAGCTAACGCAAGCGCAGGGTTTAAATAGCCCACGCGAATACCCCCTCACCTCCCTCCCCGTTGGCACACGCACAAATCTCACAACCCCCGTGGTGAAGGGGAGGGGTGGTGAGGAGAGCCAGCTCGCATCCCCTAGAGGCACAGCAGCCCTTATCTATGCGACAGCCCAGGCAGGCCTCTGCTTTTCTTAAAGGCTTAATGTGCCCACAGCGTGGTTTACTTACACCCCACCTAACAAACTGAGACAACACAGTTTTGGGGAAGTAAAAACATGGTCACAGCTTTATTGTTATAACAATACTTGAAAATAACTGTCAGCCATAGTCTTAGTCCTTTTGTCATCCCTATTCTCGGTATCTTCCGACGGGAGCCCTTCTCCAACCGCCCTAATCTACCGCCCACCGGGAGAGATTCTCTCGACTGCCACCGGGAGAACAATCTCAACCGCCACGTCATCCGCTCACCCTAGGTCCCCCTTCTCATAGCCACCTTGGCCAACCCACATAGGATAGAGCCCAGCTACCTAAGATTGGTGCCAGGGGTACAGCGCCCGACCACCTGCGTTGGTGCCTCCAGCCCGCACCATCTTTGCAGAGGGATCGCTATCTGAGGCCCATCTGTATCGGTTGGAGCCCCATTTCGGGTATTTACGGTGTCCCAACGTTGACAGGCCTGACAGTTCCGCCACCCGGAGGACCCATTAAGGCCACTTACTGGGGACTCACCCCACACAACAAGCTGTGACCCTAAACCCTGACTGCTGATCACTTGCAAAGGCCTGCACATGTTATTAATGAATATGTCCATAGCAGCAAGCACGGTGCACAAACATAAGTTTATGCTCAGCCAGTAACCTAGGGGCTGACTGGGCATATAAGGGACTGTGGACCAATGGGGAGGCCGTGTAGTGAGCTGATTAGAGGTTGTATACTGATAGGTGGGAGAGGTATGAGCGTCAGATGATGAGCAGCTGAGAATGATTTTACCTTTTGTTTCTGCGTGAGTTGCGCATGCTGGCGGTAGGTGGATTGCTGCGCCTGCGTCACTAGTGGAGCCGTCGGCAGTTGCGTCATGGGAGCGGAGTGCTGGAGGCGCCCCTCGAGAGAGCCGTCTCCCTGCAGTGTAGTGTGCGTGCGTCCATCCTGAGAGTGCGTGACGCATCTGGGGGGTGTGGCTTGGTTACCAGGCTTGGGCACTGACATCCTGTTGGGTAATGACTTGGGGCACTTCATTTGTTCCTACAGGGAGGAAGATGCTCCCGTGACTGCGGTCACCCAGAACCAAAGTCGAGCAGTTGCCGAGGCGGCGCCAAAGGCACCTCTGCCCACCACCCTGATCATCGCTTCCCAGCTTTTGGAGCCAACACGTGTTGATGTCCCAGTGGAGACCCGGTAGGTAAGCCAGCATGAGCCAGATCTTTGTCCCGACCCCCTGTCCTGACATTTCCCCTGACACTGTGATGGAGGCACCTGACCGGAGCTGTTCCAGGGACGCGGTGCGGTCGGACCCCGATCTGGAGGGCATGAGACCTTGGGCGGCTGAGTCTGATGCCAAGATCATGTCTTAGGCTCTTATACCGGTAACAAGCTCTAGGTGCTCTGGTGAGACCAGGGACAGGTGGGGGACAGTTAGTGGTTCCCCGGGTGGATAGGGAACAGTGTGGCAGGTTGCCCATGCGATGCTGCTGGCAGGGCATCAGGGGGTCCCTTGTACCAATGCCCAGCTTCTGCAGGCTTTTTACTGGCTGGAGGCATCACAGGAGGTATCGCGTTCGGCCACACCTGGGATGTCTCCCAGCAAGTAGGCAAGCCGGTGACCATGCGAAGGCTCCCCTGAGACCGCCACCAGGGATAGGTGAGCCATTCCAGCGCGTAGCTTTGAGTGGGCTGGTGGCGTTGGCTATGTGTAGCCTACTGCTGTGAGATCGGGAGAGCCAGGCTCTGCCCGATGTCCCGGGAGAAGCCAGGCAGCGAGGCTCAGTGGAACAGGGGATGGGATCAGTCCCCAGCTCATGGCTCCCCAGCGGGATCAGGCACAAGAGATGGAAGAGAAGTACTGGGTCCTGTGTACGGATAAGCCGGGCAGGACCCACCTAACGATCATGTTACTGAGCTATTTCCATTGCTACTGTTCCCACTTAACCGATCACCAGGTCAACACCGGGGCTCACCGGCCCCCCCACAAGACCTTGTCTAGAGTATTCCTGCATGGGAAGCCACCTGACGGGGTAGCTTCCCCAGAGCCTTCATCTTGTTGTGACGGTAGGGGAAGCCAGCTTCACATAATAAAGGTGAAGCCCACCTGGCTGCCCAAATATTGAGTATAATGACCGCCTCTGTGGGCTCATTTTGGCCGGTGTATGTAATGTTTTGTGTAACCCCTTCCAGAAAAGAGATACTCGCTGTGTGATGTCTGGAAATGGCAAACCTGTATGGATTGGGGACTGGGGATTGTACAATAAAGAAAAGCACTTTTATTCCTCATGTTAGACTGTAGCATGTTCCCCATAGTTAGTCAGCAAGCCAGTGCTGCAATTTGTGTTTTAGCATTTCTCTATATCCAGACCCAGTCATTCACTTAGCTGGGCTCTCTACAGAGAAACGCTGGGTCGTAATTAAATGCTGGGGGCAGCTAAGCATCGGGACAATGGTGAGTGGGGAAGGGCTGAGTACCAGGTCCGGGACCGGTCTCTCAGTGGGGTAGAGCCTTTGTTCCCCGCAGACACTGAGGCGGCTACCCAGCGGGAGGTATAGAACTTGCCAGGGGAACTATTTGCCAGGTTTGAGCCCCGTAGGCACGATTCCCATTGGCAAGTTTGAATTTGCCAACGTTCCAGCAGCTCCAGCATCACGGGGCGGTCCTGGGTGCCTAAGCCGGCCCTCTCCTCTGATTGGAGCAGCTGGACGAGTCCTCGTCCTCTGATTGGCTGCACCATCACAATCCATGCTTTGATTGGTCGGCAGCGCCTGTTCCATGTTAAGTATAGCCACTGAGGGCTATGTAAGGCGAGCAGCCAATTAGAGAACCAGATCATCTTCAGATCATCAGTCTCCTGCACCTAGTTGAGGCTAGAGTCTTCCCCCCCAGACTCCCAGTTATGTGAGGGTTTCACTGTGATCTTGTATTTTGTGTGTTTGCTGGCTTGCCAGAATAAACTTTCATTTATTCAATTATTGTAGCCTGTCTGGTGATGGTGATCCCGGTGGTTCTGGTGTTAACAGTTCTGGTCTCCCCTGACAGTGCTTATTGGGTTAATACGGCACTATATGCATTTTACACATGTATACACATTGGGTCAGCTATTTATTTATTTATAAAATGTTTTACCAGGAAGTAATACATTGAGAGTTACCTCTCGTTTTCAAGTATGTCCTGGGCACAGAGTTAAGACAAATAATACATGGTTACAAATACAGTTACATAAATGAGCAGGGTATACATTATATGCAAAACATTGCATGCACAGTTAAAGATAATATATATTATGGGCGTATGAAACAGTTACAGACCAGATTAAATTGTGTGACAGCTTTAGATTTGAAAGAACTTAAACTGGTGGTGGATGTGAGAGTCTCCGGTAGGTTGTTCCAGTTTTGGGGTGCATGGTAAGAGAAGGAGGAGCGGCCGGATACTTTGTTGAGCCTTGGGACCATGAACAGTCTTTTGGAGTCTGATCTCAGATGATAAGTGCTGCAAGTGGTAGGGGTGAGGAGCTTGTTCAGGTAGCTGGGTAGCTTGCCCATAAAGAATTTAAAGGCAAGGCAGGAAAGGTGAACTTTGCGCCTAGACTCTAGTGATGACCAATCTAGTTCTTTGAGTATTTCGCAGTGATGTGTGTTGTAGTTGCATTGAAGCTATTGACTCTACACGGAGTGTTTTGCACACATTTTCAATTACTATACATGTTTTGTGTGCTTTGGACAGCCCATGTCATCTGATGTTGATGATTAACTAAGAAGATTTGGCTGACAGTGAGAAAAACAGGTGATTGCTAAAATGTATAAAGAGTGTATTTGGATTTATAGAAATCAGAATTATTTAACACCACAAAGCTAAGAACAACCAAGCTAAGGATTCTCTACTCTACAAATAAATTCTACAGTATACAGTATGCCTAAATGATGTAACTGACTGAAATGATGCTGTACAAGACGCTAAGTCACACTTTCCCGATATATGTTCTATTCATGATTCCATTTCATCCTACACGATTTGGGTTGATGTATTAAGGCAAATTTGTTGCAAAATGTATGCAATTTAATTTTCATAGTATCTCTCTGCGTCAGTATATCAAGGTCTTTGCTCTCAGTTTTGTGCTTTGTATGTCGGCTTGTGATTTGGGCAGTGTCGGATTTGAAAATAAATGCACTTAGGCACTTACCTTGTACCGCCATCCTCCAGCGCCGTGCCCTCCCATTGCCATGGCAACTCGACGCTGTGTGATGTCACGTTGCTAACTGCAAATGTGTGTGCTGATCGCGCATGCGCAGCAGCGGCTGCCAAGTGCCAATCTCGCGCGCCGCCCCCAAATTCTAATAACGATAGCATGCTGCGCACCAAGAAAATGAATCCCATACATACGAATATCGGTGCTCCTGGCTCTGGGAATACCTGTCACAAGCTCCGGAATCAGTAACCAGAAGAAGATGCAGGGCACTATGGATTTGCAATTAGAATATAGAAATGTATTCAATAACACAACGTTTCCACCACCTATGTGGCCTTTATCACGGGAATGACATACCATCAGCCCAAAAGTGACTTGTACTGTATATATATATATAGTCCCAAAGTTATGTGGACACATAGATGGTCGAAACGTTGTGTTATTGAATACATTTCTATATTCTAATTGCAAATCCGTAGTGCCCCCAAATTCTGCCACCCCAAAATTTGGCGTCTCTGGCCTATCGGACCTAATGGGAAACCTGCCACTGGATTTGGGGAATGTTAATAGGAGGAGTTAGGGAGGAGTTACAGGAAACACAGATTAGAATGAGATGTTTCAAACTCTGCGTCTCCGTGTATATGTGTGAAAGATATCCGAGCAGGCCTGGGCTGGTGGACATGTTTCTGGGTAACAACGCTGCCTTACATATGACACAAACAGGAGCAGAAAATGGTACGAGTAAAAACAACCGCCTATTTGCACTTTCTTTACTTTGATACATTTCTCCCATAGGCCTTTATTCTTTAAGGGGTGATGAGCGCAGGTGACGTGCGACCGCATGAAAGCCCCGTTGACTTTAATGGGCTTTTCTGCGATAGCACATCGTCTGCGCTTATCACCCCTTACAGAATAAGCCCCGCAGACTTCAACGGGATTTGTTTCTGTCATAGATACTGTATGGTGCAGGTTTGTGCTTTGACGCATATGGTCACGACAGGTGTTCTGACAGGCTGAGATGGCGTCTGCAGGAAGCCCGGGCGGTGGTTAGATCTCTGCGGAGGCGTGATCCGGATCCTTATACGTTCGCCGCGGATCCCGCTTTGGGCTTCAGTGTAAGTCTCCGTCTCCCCCCGCCAGCCTTAGACAGTTGTTTAACTATATTTTAGTCAATTCAGGATCAATTTGTTCTGTTTTATTTAACACTGTCTCTTTTATTATTTTACTATATTCTTATACCGTGTGTTATGTTGTTAATGGATTTAGTTTAATTAATTAGTGTTTATCCTATGGTTTATGTTCATTGTAACTGAACCTAGCTTTGTGACGCATTATACTGAGGTGGGGTTGGATCCCCTCAGTGAAGTATTAATTATCAATAAATAATTTATTATTTTTAATTTCTGGTGCGCATTGTGTGCATTTTTCCTTCTTGACGCATAGGATGCAGTTAATTTCTGCAGAGTTAAATGATACACTTTGTGCTATCTAATAACAAGAAAAACACTCGCCACAAATATTTTTTTTTTAATCAAATATATTAATGAAACAAACATGATATATCCACATTTCCATTACATTTCCAGTCATCTGGAAATAATATGGAGTTAATAATCGAAAGCAGGTTCCCCAAATTCAGTATGCCGATGCTTATATGGGGTTAGAGTTAAAGCAGGGCTGGGGAAACTCCAGTCCTCAAGGGCCATAAACAGGTCAGGTTTTCAGGATACCCCTGTTTCAGCACAGGTGGCTCAATCAGTCCTTGCTTCAGCACAGGTGGCAAAATCATTCCTTGCTTCAGCACAGATGACTCAATCAGTGGCTCGGTGTTTGACTGAGCCACCTGTGCTGAAGCAGGGATATACTGAAAACTTGAGCTGTTGGGTGGACTTTGAGGACTGGAGTTGCCCGCCCTTGAGTTAAAGATTACACAGAGAGGTGAATTTCTTTCCATGGGCGATCACACTGCAGTTTTGGTGCCAGTTTGTAGCATAGGGCTGATGGTTTGTTGCCGGATAGGATGATTTAATAGCTGTTTAAGTATTTTCATTCACAGCATTTGTGCACAAAGTACATCGCAGTTCCAGCTCCTCAGTCAGTTAAGGACGTATTCACACAGGAAAGCTCATTTCATCCCGTTACATCTCGTTACAAGCCCCCCCCCCCCCCCATTCAATGCGTTCATATCTGAGGTTATTAGAGGTTAATTCAAGCAATAGGCTTTGCATTTGCAATTATTGCTAAACAGTGACCTTAAAGCTGCAGTTCAGGCAATGTCCTGCATGTGTGTTTTTTTTAATAAATCAGTTCTGTAGTAAGAAAAAATACTTTTAGCATTTTCTGTTTTAAAAAAAACAATTTTGAAAGACCAATTTTCTTGTATTCTATTTTTAAAAGCATGCATGTTGCTATAGCAACCATTTACATTCCCCATATTTAAAGATGTCGCCAAACTTTGCCGATCAATACACGGAAAACGAATTGACAAGCAGCTATGCAGTTCTTTAGGTAAGTAGAGATTGCCCACATGAAACTATTGAAGTAAAAAAAAAACTAAAAAAAAAAAGACTGAACTGCAGCTTTAAATAAGATGGCATGCAATAGAAAATGTAATGCAGTACAAATAGAGACAGGCCCGACTCCTTTTCGCGGATTTTCCCTAAAAAAAGAGGACAATACGCTGATTTCTGCAACCCAATGGAGGATTTTAAGAGATATCTGCAGAATCCGCAATCCGTCTGAGAATTTTTTAAAAATCCAACAGATTACGGAATCCGCAGATATTACTCTTACAATCCTCCACTGGATTGCAGAAATCAGCGTATTGTACTCTTAGAATCCTCCAGCAGATTGCGGAATCCGCGGATTAGATTGTCAGTGATAATAAAAATCCAGAAAGACAAAATCGCCCCTTTTTTTTTTTAGACTGATTTGTGGAAATCCGCAGACCAAAGGAACCGCCCAGTTCCAAATCCCTGAAAAAAATGTGATCATCTCTAAGTATAAAAAAGATTTCATGCTCCAATATAATACCCAATAATTAATGCTAAACAAAAGTTATTGTACATTTTAATTTTTCTAGCATAGTTCATTCACCTTACACCTACAAGGTATATTAGTAAAAACACTTGATTCCTTGAAGAACATTGTACATACAGTAGATATTACTGCACAAGAGCTCTTATGATCACATCAGTGCCTTCTTCAGGTTTAGCTCATATTGATACACTTTATTCCAATTATAATGAACCTAACCAGATGCCTTTATAGCTCATTATAGAAACAAGTAAGAATTCCAAAGTAAACTAATGAGCAAAGAAGGGTGGGTCGCCGTGTTGGTCCTTTCTTCTATGTAGTAACAAAGGACGGAGAAGGTCAGTGCTATAATACCTTTTATTGGATCAACAAGTAGTTGATATGCTGCAAGCTTTCGAACCTCTCCGGGTCCTTCATCGGGTCCTACCCCTACCCTAAGAGATTCGAAAGCTTGTAACATATCAACTACTTGCTGGCTCAATAAAAGGTATCATACTAAAGTAAACTAATGGATGTGGTGTGTAATGGACTAAATGCAGATTATTTAAAAGCAAAATATTAGTATTTTTTAAAATATTTTTTTAATACGTTTGGGGGTATGTATAAAGTATATATATTTTAAATAAAGGGAAAGGGTGCAAGGGCGCGAAAAAAATTCTATTTCTCACCTAAAATCATTAGTGGTAATTGTTGGTATGTCATTATTCTGTTCTTGCATTGGCACGTTTTCTTATTCTTTGTGTTGTGTGCATCATGTGTATACATAGGAATGCATTAGGAATTGTTTTTAGTCACTTGAATTTATGTCTTGTGCCAAGAAAAAGGTGACCGTCAATTTTGCCGAATTTCTGGCGCCCAAACGTGGCGCATGCGTGCAACTTTTTTTTATTCATATCATATGTGCACATCCGACAATATCTAGCTCCACGCCCATCTGCCATTTTTTCTTGGTGAAAAAAAGTTGACGCACAAAATGTCAAAATCGGTTCTATACATTGGCGCCCACCAAGATGCATGAATTTGTTACTCTTGTGTACATCACTTTTACGACAAAATTGATGACCAAATGCTTTGGAAGTTTCTTACAATCTTAAACTACTAAGTACAGAGTGTTCATCTGAAAGTCAGTTCCCTTGGTTCGCTTATATGACATTTCACACACGTGCAGGGACAGTGCTAGTCTTAAACTAATCTCTTTAAGGAAAAATAACGTTCTTCTGCAATTGCCTGATTGTTTTCTCACCGGTATTTCATTTCTTTGCGTGTACTGTATTTCCTGCTGAATTTGAAGAGACCTATATGATTTTCGATCATGTATTAAACCTATGTATTCAATGTTTATCAAAAATGATCTAAACACCTTCCAAACAGATACCAAAAATAAGTTGTTGTTTTTTTTCAGCTAATAACGCAGCCGGTACTTAAACTGGATGTCATGAGTAGGCTGCATTGATCCAAACCCCCAACGGTTCGGATCAATGCTTGGAATCTCCTCTTTTGGGTTAACAAGATCAAACTCAAAATATGTTAACATCAAGAACACAAACTGTTTCAGTTCATTTATAGCAAAGAAGCGACCGGGACAAATTGTGGTCCCAGCTCCCCAAGGCATTGTGAAATATTTCAACTTCTTCCCATTCTTAAAGAATTCTGTTTTTTTGGTGCCGTCTGGGTTTAAGAAGCGGTTGTACTTGAACTGCTCAGGATCTGGGTGAACTTCCGGATCCATTTGCACAGCTATGTAAGGGAAAAGCGCAACTCTGTCTCCTTTCCGGATGGCATATTCCTCCCCATTTGCCATCTTGATATTCAAGTTCTCTTTCACTGCTCGGATCAGAACCGGAGCAGCTGTCAGCCGTAGGGTCTCTTCCACCGCGCTGTCAAGAACAGGTGTCTTCAAGAGCATATCTCTGGTGAGGTTAAGAAGTGGGCCTTTAGGCTTGACTTCTTGTCCAGTTTCTTTAATAACCTTCTGTACTTCGTCACACACTGCCTCCATAGCTTCAGGGTGCTTCATTAAGTAAAGGAGAAGCCAGAAGCAAGCAGGCCCTGTGTTACCTTGAGAAGCCCACAGAAGCAGAAACATGAATCTGTCTTGCATGTATTCTGGCATCCCGTATTCTGCTCTGTGCTGATATTGGTCAGAGATCCACCCACTGATATTTTCCTTCTGCATGGTATTCTTTATAGACAACATATTCCAGAACAACCTCTTTAATCTTTCTGCTTCCAACTTTTCTTTTGGAGGGAGAACCGCATAGGCCAGGCGTGGGAACAAGCGGTCATACTTTCTGAACTCGTGAAATAACTCTTCAGAGTGCTCACGGTCGTGCTGCTTGGCCTTTTCTTCATTATCTTTTTTTTTAGCTGGCTCGTTCCCAAATAATGCCAGGTACCCAGCTCTGAAGACAACGTTGTAGCTGTAGTTAAAAAGCCCATCCTGTTGCCATTTCTTCTCCCCCTCTCCAGAGCCGACGTCATGAAGCATCAGGTTCTGCAGGTTCTCCATCATAGCCTGGGTCATGAGTACGAGACCATCGCCCATGAGATGTTTCGTGCTTGATTTTTCGAGCATCTTGTGGTCATTGACACCGGAATGGTAGCCGAATACTCTGGCCACCAATTCCTGAGCAAATTTTTCAAAGTCCAATCTTGCCCTGGCTTCCTTCACGATGGGCCCAAAAGAGAGAGGGTCCATTACAAAAGTGAAATAGTAACCTGCAATCTGAACGGTGAAAATGTCTCCGTGTTTTTTCTGCATCGTCTGCAAAAAGGTTGCCGTGTTTTTTCTGAAATGTAAAGCGTACCCCAGCCACGGGATGATACCTTTGTCCAGAGGAGGCTCGGTTGATCCTCTCTTACGAAACATTCCTAGGAGGTAAAGACCACCGAGAACCGAAACCAATAACGCCAACAGGATCGGAAGCAACAGGGCCATCCTGGATACTGTAAAACAAAACGTACATATCGTTAGAATAATCAGCTATGTTAACACAAACCCTAGGGCAGGGGGGCTCAACTCCAGTCGTCAAGACCTCCCAACAGGTCAGGTTTTAAGGATATCCCTGCTTCAGCACAGGTGGCTCATTGACTGAGCCATCTGTGCTGAAGCAGGGATATCCTTAAAGCCTGACCTGTCGGGGTGGTCTTGAGGACTCGGGTTGTGCACTCCTCCTGTCCTAGAGCAGCAGTTAAAATAAACGTTGCAAAGCGTCTCCCCCTAGCACGAGGGAAGTGAGCGTTACAGCATTT
Source organism: Ascaphus truei (assembly GCF_040206685.1). NCBI lineage: Eukaryota > Metazoa > Chordata > Amphibia > Anura > Ascaphidae > Ascaphus > Ascaphus truei. The sequence goes on along the minus strand of NC_134484.1, from coordinate 457,425,230 downwards.
TGAATGGGGGCCACAGGTTGTAGAAATGTTCCTCTCGGAGGCACACTGCGGGAGGATAAGGTGCACACATCTCTAATCTACCACTATTGACATAGGGGCTAACTCAAGGTAGGTGATGCTCCTGCTTTTAATTAAAGGCCACTAATTGATACTTAGGGATTTATTCAACAAAGTACGATAACCATTCTCTGTACTAAAGAGTGATTCAAATGAATGGCTGTTAATGGATGATCATGGCTCATTAGTGTATGTACTAGTCGGTGCCTAAACATTTCCTAGCTGCCTACTTTACTATATTACACTACATCTTCAGTTCTTGTATATGGATCATAAACAACAAGTCATACAGTAGATACCCAAGATAGTCAGTATGTATTTTCTGTCACCCGCTAATCAGACTTCATTTAAATATCTATTTACAGTACTTTGATGTTTCCTTTTATCACAAACATACATGTGTAACTGTAGGACTCAGTTATACGCCAGTCGGTGAGAATGGCAGACACATTAGTAAATGGATTTTCTCTGATTTGTACGTGATCTGCGCAATATTTAAGACTGAACAACTAGTTCTTATTGATGGGCGAAATGTTTTTTCCGGAATTCGAATCCGCCGCAATTTGGCCAGTTCCTTCCACCCACGGAATTCCACGGATCAGTCACAAAAAGGGAGATTGGAGGAGGAGGAGGATGAGACCCAATCACGGATTTAGAAGAATCCGAGCGGCTTTACAATGAAATAATCCAATGTCGGATTTCATTCCGCAGATGGAATTTGACCAGGAAAATCCACGGATCGGATTCAGGCAAATTCACCCATCTCCAGTTATTTATTTCTCAAATGTTTTACCAGGAATTATAGGTTAAAGCAGTAAAATTCCGGGCATTACTGAAATCCCTGCTCTCTGATTGGTTACAATTCCGGGCATTATCCAATCAGTAATGCCGGGGATGTTTGCTGCTTGCATTGTGTATATTTTCAATGTGTTTATTTCCAGCCAATCAGCTTTCAGAACAGCTCTGAGACAGGGCAGGGGATTGGTCAGAAGACAGGAACAGCTCTGAGACAGGGCATGGGATGTCCTGGACGTGGAAGTATCAGCCACGGGTTGACTTCTCCCCTCCCTCATGAAACAGAGCTCACTGAGATTGACTGAGCAAATTCGGTTGAATTGGGGAGAGAGTCTGCAAAGTAAGTGGCTGTCTGCAGTTTGTTTGTGGTTGCAGTTTCTGTGTGTGTGTGTGTGTGTGTGTGTGTGTGTCAGAAGCAGTGTTTATTGGTGTAGCAACAGCAGTGTGTGTGTGTGTGTGTGTGTGTGTGTGTGTGTGTGTGTGTGTGTGTGTGTGTGTGTGTGTGTGTGTAGAGCTGCTCTATGTGTGTGTAGAGCTGCTGTGTAGAGCTGCTGTGGTGTGTGTGTGTGTCAGTATCAGCAACAGTGTTTATGGGTATAGTAGCAGCATCATTGTGTGTGTGTGTGTGTGTGTGTGTGTGTGTGTGTGTGTGTGTGTGTGTGTGTGTGTGTGTGTGCGCGCTGTGCTGTGCTTTTGTGTTGTATGTGTGAGTAGCAGCAGCAGTTTGTGTGTAGCAGCAGTTTGTGTGTGTGTGTAGAGCTGTTGTGAATGTGTGTGCGTATGTAGAGCTGCATGGTGTGTGTGTGTGTGTGTGTGTGTACACAGAGGGGGCGGCAGTGTGTGGATATAGATAGCTGCAGTGTACACGTATATAGAGGTGGTTTCATGTATTTACCATTTTATTTTAATAAAAAAATCTATATAACTATACAAAAGTGTCTATTATTGATGAAAAAAGCCTACATTTAGCCTATAATAGTAATAATCCCCTCAGAACAGGGCATTACTGGCCAATAATGCCCTGGCTGGGTTAATGTTCCTCGGCTTCGCCTCTGGCCTTTGACTCTTCCAGCCAGGGCATTATTGGCCAGTAATGAATGCACTGTTCTTCGGGAATGATTACTTAATTATGGGCTAAAGCTGGTAAATTCCAGGCATTATTGAAATCCCTGCTCTCTGATTGGTTAAAATTCCGGGCATTATCCAATCAGTAATGGCCCTGTAATTTTTAGCATCCTGTCAAGTTTTTCAGCCAGTCAGCTTTTAGTTTTCATTCACAAAGAGTGAAATTTGCTCTTAAGACAGGGGAGGTGATTGGACAGAAGCCACCAGCAAGGCACTGACTCCTCCCCCACCCTGTCTGCAGAGAGCTCCGCACAGGAGAGTGAGGGGAAAGGTTTGTGGGTCTGTTTTGTGGGTGTAAAGGGGGCAGCAGGGTGTTTTATTAGTGTATGTGTCTTCTGTTGGTGTGTGTTTTGTGGGTGTAGAGGGGGCAGCAGAGTCTTGTTGGTGTGTGTCTGCTATGTGTGTGTTTTGTTGGTGTAGAAGTGGAGCTGCAGTGTGTCTTCAGTGTGTGTTTTGTGGGTGGAGGAGGTGTGCAGTGTCTTGTTGGTGTGTGTGTGTCTGCAGTGTGTGGGTTTACAGGGGGCTGCAGTGGGTATAGAGGGGGGCTGCTGGTGTGTTTTGTGGATGTAGAGGTGGCAGAGTGTTTTGTTGATTTGTGTGTGTGTGCAGTGTGTGTTTTGTAGGTACAGAGAAGGGGGCTGCAGTGTGTTTTGTGGGTGGAGGAGGGGTTCAGTGTGTTTTGTGTGTGTGTCTGCAGTGTGTGGGTTTACATGGGGGCTGCAGTGGGTGTAGAGGGGGGCTGCTGGTGTGTGTTGTATGTATGCAGAGGGGGCAGCAGTTTGGTTTGTTGGTGTGTGTGTCTTCAGTGTGTTTTGTGGGTGTAGAGGGAGCTGAAGTGTGTGTGTGTGTGTGTGTTTTGTGTGTTTTGTGTGTTTGTGGGTGTAGAGGGGGTCCGCTGTGTGTGTTTTGTGAGTGTAGAGGGTGGAGGAGGGCTGCAGTGTTTTGTGGGTGTAGAGGAGGGGGGCTGCACAGTGTGTAGGGGGGACTGTGTAGGGACTGCAGAGTGTGTTTGTGTATATAGAGGGGGGGTTGCAGAGTGTGTGTGTAAATAGAGGGGTCTGTGTGTATGTACAATTTACTTTTAATAAACTTGCAGTAAAAGCATAAGAATGTAGACAATCATGCTGATAAAAATCAATATGACTAAAAAAATATATATTTTTTATGAAAAATTAAAAAAAAAAAAAATAAGTCTACATTTAGCCTATAATAGTATTAATCCCCTCAGAACAGGGCATTACTGGCCAATAATGCCCTGGCTGGGTTAAAGTCCCTCGGCTTCGCCTCGGGCCTTCAACTCTTCCAGCCAGGGCATTATTGGCCAGTAATGCCCTGTTCTTCAAAGGATTATTACTTAAGTAATACATTGAGAGTTCCCTCTTGTTTTCAAGTAGGTCCTGGGCACGGAGTTATGATGACAAATACATGGTTAGATTAAGTGAACATTACCATATATGTATAAATGAACAATATACAAATACAAATGTGGAATTAAAACCTGGCGCATATATACAAAGATAATATGATTATACAAAATCAAGGTGAATAAAGGATATATGTGATACGATCGAGTGAAGTCCTTTTTTCAGACGTGGAATGGTGAATGAAAGGGCAATGGACTCAGTCCTCAATGTACGTTGAAAAAAGTTTCTCTTTTGCAGCAAACTGTTATCCTGTTGTAACCCTTATTCCCCCCCCCCCTCCCTAGACTCAACTGATGTATCTAGGGTGCGTGAGGGTAGATTACATGGTGATGGGTGGTGCATACCTGTTTGGAGCAGGAGGGCCTGAGCTTCCCGCGATGTTATTGGGGAGGAACAGGACCAGGCTTCTGAGGTATTGGCCTCCATGTGGTCTTAGTGGTGCAGCTATCTCCTATAATTCCCAGGGATGTGGGAAGAGACCCTTAGAGAAGAACGCCCTTGTCCCGGGGTGAATACTCCAGAATCACACGGCACAGTGTTGAAAGCAACAGAATCTTTATTGTACTCACTCTCGGCAGGATAGTAGTAGTAGCACAGCAATACAGGTACACGGTACACCTCCTCCTCTTCCGCCAGATCGTTCGCCTCAGGATGGTAGGACGGGTATCTTTCTCCCTGCCTCCACCCACAACCAAGGGCGCTACGGGTGGGGCTAGCTCTTCCCTCACCCCCTAAGCAGGATGAGAGGCATGGATCCACCTATATATCCCTAGGCCCTACTCGTCAGGAACCTAGCTGACACTCTCTCTCTAAACTCCAGACTCCCACGACAGACTGCCTGAGCTCCAGAGCATAACTCTCTCCTCTCTCAACTCAGGGAGTAGACAGAATGACCCCGAGCACAGAGGAACTGCAACTAAGTTTGGTCAGCCCCGCCCCTCATGACATCAACAAGACCTCCCCTCTGCACAGGTCTGCAGCAGAGACAGGCTTGTATTAATCTAGCAGGCAGGGCTTTGCAAGGGGGAAAACCCATGATTTCTACTGGGGCCTGCCATTAACAGGGCTTACCACAGTAGTAGGAAGATTTAGTAGCCCGTGCTGTTTACAGGGGGCTACACTCTCCCTATGGTGGAATCCAATGGTCCCCACTTGGACCTCGCTTGGCAGTACCATCCTGCAGTGAACAACCTGGGGAACAAACACAGGTTATACACACACATGGTCATAACATCTTGAGGTAGTAATTATCACACACTGAATCCAGTTACTCCTAACATGGAGAACCTAATAATAATGCTTAGGATCTGGCTTCCTTATCTTCCGGCCGTTGTGATCAGTGACCGTTACAGCAAACGACTGAACTGACCCATGTTCTGGTCGATAACTCACACTATGCATGTAGATACATCTCCCTATGCTCCATATGCGCACTAGCTCGCTAATTTTGTCCTCATTGTGATAACCGGCCTTACCAAACTTTGTTCGTAAGTACTCTTGGACCGCCTCCCTCAACCAACTGTCTCTGTTCTCTTCAATCTCCCGCATGATAGGCTCAGGCACATAAGGGTACTCATAACCGTGTGACTGTCGGTATCTAGCCACTATGGCTCTGTCAGCCCTGCTCAATTTGGTGAGTGTCCAGCGACCCACCCTGCTTGGCAGTACCCAAAACACAGGCTCTTCTGGAGCTATCTCGTCATACAAAATACTAGGGCCACGGGGTACAATAAGCTTTTGCTCTATTTCCCTGTACCTATGGTCTAACTCATCCTCCACCTCCTGTTGAGTGAAAGACCCAGCCGCCCACCAATGATCAACAACATTATTCTTTATAAGCAGGAACCGTGTACGGTCCATCCCCTCGTGGTAACCGGTGAATAAGGGTGCCCACCACTTGTCACGGTGTTCAGATTCCGCGGAATGACTTGTGCGTTCTATCTCTGACTCTACCTGAGATGACACACCGGACGTACCCACATCAGTAGATCGCGAGCAATCTCTCCTCCCCTTGGCATTTATATACACTGTCGGATTCATCTTATGCACCACTAGTCTGGAAGGCCCAGCCTCTGCTGGAGTATGTGACCCACGGGCTCTCCCTCTAGCTGTAGGACAAAACGGTACAGGGTTAGGCACAGGTATTACGCTCGAATACGGTATCTCCCCTTCCGATCCCTCATCACTCAGTTCCCCATCCTGCAAGTCCTTGGAGTATTTGGGGTATTTACACAACTTATCCCTGGCAGGTCCCGGTGGTATCACTCGTGACGGGGCAGGGGCAGTGGCCGGGGCAGTGGAGCTAGGGGTTGGGGCTGGGGAAATGTCCAGATCAGTGTCCAGCAAGCGGGCAATTCCGCGACCCATGGACGCTTTCTTTGGCTCACGCTCCGCCATGCTGCGCGCCTCTCTCGATGGACCTCGGCTGCGTAGGGTAGCCAGGGCAATGGCTGTATCGATACTCCGTGATGAAAACAATGATCTCAGCCTTCTCTTTCCGGTGGACCCGGAAACGATGTCATCAGGTGTGCCCGCAGAATCGCCATCCGCTCCGTGGTCACGCACCGGAAGTACGTCGAGGACCGGCATGGGCGTTGGCAGAGCAGCCACTGTACTGCTGAACAAGTAGGCCTCAAGCCTCTCCTTCTCGTTCGCCAGGTTTGCGGTCTCCTCCTGGAGGGAATAAGGGGGTAGTGGACTCTCCTTACCGCTCCGCTGCTTCTTGATGAGATCAGGCTCCTCGAGGGTCGCATCGATCGCCATCTCCTCCGCACTGGGAGTCACCATGGCCGTGGGACTGCTTCGGGCCTTCGGCCGCACCAACGCTCGGTCGGACGGGGTCCGCGCTCAGCTGCTCCTCCTTGATGCCACTGGGGTGGTTCGCCGGTAGGCGCATCGCCACCGATGGGTCACCAACCTCTTCTTCGGATGAAATCAGGATCGGCTCCTCCGCTCGGGAGTCACCGGAATCTTCGGCGATACAGCCAGTGGGTATAGGTACGAAGCTGGCGTGCTCCGGTACCTCCACAGCGGTTGCGCTCTTCTCCTTGGACGGTTCTTTCGGCTCGACAGCCGGTTGGGCCTGGGTTCTTCCCGCTCGCTTGTAAGGGGGAACCAGGGCCGTACTCTCGCTGCTCTCCACCACCTCCGATATCGTTCCCGGAGAGGCACCCCGAGGGGTCTCGGTCATCGGTTCTGGCTCCGTAGGCCAGAAGTAGTAGGTACCACACAAGGAGCATCGGGCCTTGGTGCTGGGTACCTCGCCGGGCACTCCGCAATGGGCGCACAGGCACCGCAGGTACTCCTGTTCGGCTATCTGGATCACCAGCAGGCGGCCTAGTACTTGGACCACGGTAGTGTTCATCTCTGACATAGTTCTCGCAAGATTGTTCAATTGCTCAGCTCTGCTCTCTGTGACTGTCAGAAAGAAATGAAGCTCCTCGCTCTCACTTCCTGTCCCTCCCTTCGCTGGGGAGGACTCTCCTGATTGGCTCTCCTTGGGCCTCCTCCCTCTGGTGGAATCCAGAGGCGGGGCTTTCCCTCCTTCAAAGTGATGTGGCCTGGCTTTTTGACCAGTCACGGCACAGGTGGGTGGACTCTCGGCTTTCGCGCCGCTCCTCTCCTCCTGCAAGGAATCTGGGTTTGTCGCCAGACTCTTGCACATTTCCCACCACAACCTTCGCACAGTCTTTTTGCAATCCTCACGTGCTCGCTCCAGGCTTGGCGGGAACCGCCATTTTAGCTCGCCTCTTCTGCTCCGCAGAGCACATGTAGGGATGGCCGCCATCTTGGATGCTCCCTCCAAATGTGCCTGTACCCTACTCTCCATGTATAACGGGTATCTCGTACCTAGACAATGTTCTCCCTCCAAATGTGAACTCTGCATCTCCATACTGTCTGTTGCCCACTAAAATGAGGTGGCTTCTACCCCAGGCTCAACGGAACTCCTCTCCTCCTATGCACTGTACTCTCGATGTCTACGTGCAAGTGCTCTGTGGTGCGTCTGTGTGAGTGATAGCGAGGTACCGGCAACTCCATCGATATGGGCATCTCCTACTTTTGGCCACTCGTAGCGCGGGCCCTGGGCCATGGTCCCCGGATTGGCTACCGCTATGACCCCCCCAGTTGCCTCACGCTACCTGCCTCAAGGGACTCGGGCAGCTCTAGCTATTCCACCCCTCGTAACGCTACCTCCTAAGGGCGCCCAGGGCATACTGTGCGGGAGACTGCGCACCCCTGACTACCCCCGGCTTTTGCAATTGCACCCTTCCTCCTCCAGCACCTGCACGGAGAGTGCATCTCACTCTGCCCGTTCCGCCTTGCGATAAGCCTGACCTGTCCCGACACATATCTCAGCAGCGCCTCCAAATGTAACCCTTATTTCCCCCACCCCCTAGACTCAACTGATGTATCTAGAGTGCGTGAGGGTAGATTACATGGTGATGGGTGGTGCATACCTGTTTGGAACAGGAGGGCCTGAGCTTCCCGCGATGTTATTGGGGAGGAACAGGACCAGGCTTCCGAGGTATTGGCCTCCATGTGGTCTTAGTGTTGCAGCGCCTCCATCTCCTATAATTCCCAGGGATGTGGGAAGAGACCCTTATAGAAGAACCCCCTTGGTCCCGGGGGGAATACTCCAGAATCACACGGCACAGTGTTGAAAGCAACAGAGTCTTTATTGTACTCACTCTCGGCAGGATAGTAGTAGTAGCACAGCAATACAGGTACACGGTACACCTCCTCCTCCTCTCCCGCCAGATCGTTCGCCTCAGGATGGTAGGACGGCTATCTTTCTCCCTGCCTCCACCCGCAACCAAGGGCGCTACGGGTGGGGCTAGCTCTTCCCTCACCCCCTAAGCAGGATGAGAGGCATTGATCCACCTACATATCCCTAGGCCCTACTCATCAGGAACCTAGCTGACACTCTCTCTCTAAACTCCAGACTCCCACGACAGACTGCCTGAGCTCCAGAGCATAACTCTTTCCTCTCTCAACTCAGGGAGTAGACAGAATGACCCCGAGCACAGAGGAACTGCACCTAAGTTTGGTCAGCCCCGCCCCCACTTTCGTCTGGTGATTGAATGAGTGTCCAGGTCCTTAGGGAGGAGCCTAAAGAGACGCCGACCTGGACACTCATTCAATCACCAGACGAAAGTGGTGACGTCATCACGCCCACGCCGGAACAGCGCGAGACATACGCGGTTACTGGCAGGGACTAGCAGAGACTGTTTGTTGCTGTGGGATAGCCGGGTCGGGCGTTTCTAATTTGATTTTAAAACTCACGAATCTTGTGAGTATATTTCTGTACCAAGCCTGGAGGCGCTATTAAAGTTGTTTAGATTATTGCGCAATCCCCTGGTTTTTATACCCCTTGCTGGAGATTACATATAGGAGACCGGGAACAGAATAAGGAGACAATTTCCTGAGAAGGAGTTTCTTCCAGTGCCCAGCGGAATCGGGAAAACCACGTGGGGTTCGTGTTAACCTGTAAACATCTGGACCAGGAGGAACACATATACAGATTCTCTCAACTGCATGCTGCCTACCCTGAATCTAGTAAGTGGGCATCTAATTGAGTCATATAAGGGAGGACTCCATTGCTGAAAATACAATACTGCGCAATGTTTTGTCCCTGGTTTTTGTCTCATATTACAGGATAACAGTCTGCTGCAAAAGATAAACTTTTTTCAACGTACATTGAGGACTGAGTCCATTGCCCTTTAATTCACCATTCCACGTCTGAAAAAAGGACTTCACTCGATCGTATCACATATATCCTTTATTCACCTTGATTTTGTATAATCATATTATCTTTGTATATATGCGCCAGGTTTTAATTCCACATTTGTATTTGTATATTGTTATAGGGTTACTTTTGAGATAGTTCCCGTAGTAGAATCACCAGGCTGCTTTTTTATACACTTTTGATGCACTGCACATTTATATATTTAGTCTAGCGCTGGTTTAGTATTTTTGTTTTCACTATGTATAAATGAACAGTTTAACATATTTTATCTTTTAGGCGTATGAAAGACTACAGACCACATTAAAATGTGACTTTAATCTGTCTGTCTGTCTACCCCTCTAGTCGTCTGCCGGTCAGTCTGTCTGTCAGTCAGTCAGTTTGTCTGCCCGTCCGTCTGTCTGTCTGTCTGTCCGTCTGCTGGTAAGTCCGTCTGTGAATGAGTATGTCTTGTCCTGTCCCCCCCCCGTAAGAAAGTTTGCGTCTAACCGTTATGTCAACGTTATCCTATTATTATTACTATCTCCCTTAATAACAGAAATGGCGCAGAGTTCAAACGGGGGCTCCAACTCCGATCGGGACGAAGAGTTAACGGAGGGCCCTGAACCACTGCCGGTCCGCCGCTGTGATTTCGACAGGCAAATCGAGACCTAAAGACTCTACTCCAGGCAGAGTTCCAAGAACTCCGAAAAGAAGTACAAAACGTGGGAGAGAGAACAGCGGCCCCGGAGGAAAATATGGCGGCCACGAATAACGCGGTGAAGAAAGAGGAAAAGAAAAGATCCCAACTACAAGTAGCAGAGCTAGCAGACCGGCAAGAAGACGCGGAAAATAGAGAACGCCGCAACAACATCAGGGTGTGTGGTATACCTGAGTCGGTCACTGATGTACAGGGATTTGTATCCCGCTGGTTGGAGGCGCTACTCCCGGACTTACCAGAGCACGAGCGGATGATGGACAGGTGCCACCGAGCCCTACGAAGCCGGTCGCTAGCCACAGAACAACCTCGCGACGTGATAGCCAGGCTCCATTACTTCCGCACAAGGGACGCGGTGTTCCAGAAGACTAAGACGGCTGGGGCCTGCCAGTTTGAGGACGCGACCCTGCAGCTCTTCCAGGACCTCTCCCCGGTAACGCTAGCCAGGAGGAGAAGACTACAACCGATAACGAGGGTCCTGAGAGAGAGAGCCATCCGTTACCGATGGACATTCCCGTTCGGCCTCCTGGTTATTAAGAACGGGAGGGCCATCTCTATCAAAGAGCTGGAGGAAGGAGAGGTCTTTCTCTGTAAAGTGGGAGCAAAGGAGGGAACGGCCGCAAGCCCACCCAGAGAAAGATCACCAGAGCCGGAGTGGCAGAAAGCGGGAAAACAAAGGAAGAACAACGGGGCGAGTGATCCGGAGGAGGATTAACTAATAAATTACGAGACTGTTATAGATTGTTGTTGGTTGTATGTTGCTGCAAGTTCCCTGAAGTTTCGGGTTATTAAAGCAAGTTGAAACTCCCAAGCGTGGGCTTCCCCAGTTTGTCACAGGCTTCCGAGGAAAGAAATAAAAGACAGTTCGCAGAGATACGGTGGGACACTGTAAAGTGATAACCATAAAATAAAAAATAACAACACTAAAATTCACACTTACGGTCTAGCTGGGATGGAAGCAGAAGTATTTCAGAGAATCGAGGGAGCTGGAACGCAGACAGGCAAGATGGCGTCGATGGAGGGCAGAGGCGCCATGGCGTGAGGCGCAGGAGGAGGTAGATCCAGTGGCGGGAAGAACGAGCGGGAAAGCGACCATCTTCGCGGACATCCGGTCACCGAATGGCGTCAACCAGATGTGCGTCACCGGAAATAGTCAGGCGGCCATCTTGGAGGAGGCAAATTGACGGCCCCAGATGACGTCAGAGGAGGCGCCGTACCATCACCAGTATCGCGAGACTAGACGCAGCAAACGAGAGAGAGAACTCCGCTGACTACAGCGGCCCTGGACAAGGACCGCTAAGGGAGAAGAGATCAGGAGGCGAAGACAGGAAATGAGAGGGGATCGGTTAGAGGAACGTGCACTAAGAGGTAGCGGGGAAAAGAGGGAGAGAAGGGGAAAAGAGGGAGCGGAGGGGTCAAGAGGGGGAGGGGAAGAGAAAAAGAAGGAGACGGAAAGGGGCAAGAGGGGGATGAGGGGGCAAGAGGGGAAGGAGGGGGCAAGAGGGGAAGGAGGGGGCAAGAGGGGAAGGAGGAGGAAAGAGGGAGAGGAAGGGGAAAGAGAGTGAGGAGAGAGGGACAAGGAGAGGAGGAGGGGAGAGGAAAGGGGGAGATAGGAGAAGGGGGGAGAGGTGAAGGGGGGAGAGGAGAAGGGGAGAGAGGAGAAGGGGGGGAGAGGAGAGGGGGGAGGGGAGAGAGAGGAGAGGGGGAAGAAGGGGAAGAGGGGGGGGGAGAAGGGGAAGAGGGGGGGAGAAGAGGAAGAGGAGGGGGAAGAGGGAAGGATGGAGGGAAAAGAGGGTGGGGAGAGGGATAGGAGGGAAGGGGGTGAGGGCAGGGGGGGAGGGGGGAGAGGAAGGGGGGAGCAGAGGGAGAGGAGGGGGGGAAGAGGGAGAGATGGGGGGAAGAGGGAGAGGAGGGAAGGGGGAAAGGGGGACCTAAGAGAGGGGGCAAGAAGGAAGGAGATGGAAGAGCCTCGCTGGTTAGGGGTAAAAGGAGAATAGGAAGAGTAGTGTTAGTAGGAGAGTGGAGAGGTTCCGTCTGGGAAATGGAGAAGATAGGTTTGCCTAGCGCCTTGCAGTTATAGCCTACAGTTCAGTTATCAGGGAAATATAAAGAGCCCCCCACAAGGAAGAGAGAGGGTGGGAGGGTCAGTTGACTTAGCGTGGATATTTTGTTAGGAAAGTTTTTATGCATAGAGGTGCGGGGATGGAGGTTTGGGTCCATTCCCGCCGTCGGCATGGGTCTCCACATGAGCACCAGAGGGTTCATGCCCGGGTGGCTCATGCAAGTCACCACTGGGCCAGTGGAGAAGGGCCCTGGAGGCCGGTGGAAGATCATCCAGGACTACGCCCAAGCTGGACGCCCAGGAGGGGCAAATATGGTGGCTGATGGGGCTAGCCCCTGGTCAGTCACTGGTTGGTCATTAAATTTGTTGGTGTGTTTTTTCGTCAGTATCTCAATGTCTCCCATCTGTGTACCCCAGTGTTTCTTTCCCATGCAGATGGAGAGCAAGAGGTGGAAGTGGACCGGAACAGTTGAGAGGTCCCCTCACGCGATAGCTCTACATGATCAGGTAGCTCACAGACAAGCGCAGCTCTTAACCTTCACAAATGGATAAGGACTTTGTAATCTTATCCCACAATGTGAAGAGCTTCAACAGCCCCCAGAAGCGACGGGTAGCCTTGACTGATTATAAATGAGCTGACCCAGACATTATTCTACTACAGGAGACGCATTTCTCCAAGGCCAGCTCCCCTAAATATATTGATAGTAGATACAGTATGTGGTTCTCAGCCTCAGCAAGTAAAAAAAAAGAGAGGTGTGGCTATCCTCATCCATAACAGAATACCGCTGAACGTTACCTTATTAAAAAAAGACAAAAATGGTCGGTTCTTAGTTGTGGTGGGGGACATTCGAGGCCAAAGTGTCACGCTAGCAAATGTTTATGCTCCTAGTAAGCAAACGGAAGTCTTCCTGGACAGATTCTTCTCAATACTAGACAAGCTGGCTCAGGGCTGTGTAATATTAGGAGGGGACTTTAACCAGACGTTAGATCCAACACTCGATAGATTTACACCAAGAGGCAACGGCAGATCGAAAGTTCGTTCCTCATGGTCCAAGGGGCTGAGGGCCAACAATCTTGTAGATATTTGGAGGGAACAACACCAGGGGGAAAAGGAGTACACCTTCTACTCACATCCACACGACAGATACAGCAGGATAGACTACCTCTTTGTGTCCAAAAGAATGGTTTTTAAGATCTCCCACACGGGAATCCATGATATTTCATGGTCGGATCATGCACCTGTTGAGCTGCGGTGCACTGACTTCAGACTGGACATACCAGGAGCGACCTGGAAACTCAATGAGTTACTGATAAAAATCCCAGAGATTGAACAGAGGGTAGGAGATAAAATCAGGGAATACTTCAATGACAACGTCGTCAGTGTGACTTCACAGTCCACCCTATGGGAAGCCCATAAGGCGACACTGAGAGGTGAGCTCATGGGGATTGCGAGCAGGCGTAAAAGGGAGAAGGACAATAAGGTTAAACACCTACGATCAGAATTGGCCGGCCTTTCCGCCCTACATAGAAATAACAAACAAGCTCAGACCTTGAAGGCTTGGCTTGATACAAAAACAAAGCTAAATTTACTGTTGGCCTCCCGAGCTGAGAAGGAGATGTCCTGGTCCAAGCGGAAATTCTATGAAAAAGCGAACAAGCCACATACTCTACTTGCCAATAAACTTAGCGATAAAGTTCATAATTTCCACATCCAGTCAATTCGGACAAAGAAAGGTGACCTCACTTCTGACCCCAAACAAATTGTGGAAGAATTTAAAACCTATTACGAGACCCTTTATGATGGGGCGAAGGTCTCCCAGAACGAGACCACTCGGACACAGCTAAAAACATTCCTGAAGGGAGCAAAATTGCCTAGATTAAGCAGAGAGGAAAGGGAAGCGCTGCAGGAAGACTTCACAGGTGAGGAGCTGATGGAGGTAATGAAGACATTGAAGCCATCCAAAGCCCCGGGCCCAGATGGCTTCTCCAACCTATATTATAAAAAAATTCGGAAATTATTAGCTCCTCATTTACTTAAGTTGTTTAATTCCTTCTTAGCGGGTGCCCCCATCCTTAGCCAGATGCTTCAGGCGTCCATCTCCGTGAAAATAAACAAGGGAAGGACCCAGCAGATTGCAAAACCTATAGACCTATATTGTTGTTAAATTCGGATACTAAAATCTTCTCCAAATTGTTGGCTAACAGCCTTAACAAGGTTATGCCAAAGCTGGTCCACCCTGATTAAGTGGGGTTCATATGCGGGAGACAGGTGGCAGACAACACCAGACGGATAATAGATTTAATCGATTTGGCATAGAGGAAAAATATTCTGTCTATGGCACGAAGTCTGGACGCCGAGAAAGCGTTTGACCGGATTGATTGGCCCTACCTGAGAGAGACGCCTGGCGAATTTGGTATAGGGGGGAGAATGTTGGGCGCAATTCTAGCTCTTTATTGGGGGCCGACGGCGAAGGTTAGGAACCAGGGCTTCCCATCGGAGGAATTCCAGATAAAGAGTGGCACCAGACAGGGATGCCCCTTGTCCCCTCTTCTTTTCGCATTGTGCATTGAGCCCTTGGCGGCGCATATTCGCCTCAGCCCAGACATATCAGGGATACAGATCCAGGAGCAGTCACATAAGGTGGCCCTGTATGCAGATGATGTTATTTTAACACTATCAAAGCCCCTTACCTCGCTGCCGAATGTTTTTAGCCTGTTAGGGGAATTTAATAAGATCTCTGGTTTCAAAATCAATCAGACAAAGTTAGAAGCCTTAAGCATAAATCTGCCAAAGGTCACAGAAAAATTAATCGAGGTAAATTTCAACTTCAAATGGCAAGCCTCCTCCATTAAATACTTAGGGGTTAACATTACAAAATACTATAGCGCCCTATACAAGGCTAATTACCCCAGACTAATAAGGACCCTGAAGGAGGATCTCAGGATATGGTCAGGCTATGGAATTTCATGGATCTGCAGGATCCAGAGCCTAAAAATGAACCTTCTACCTAGAATTTTGTACCTTTTCCAGACCCTCCCGGTACAAGTGACCAAGGATGACATCCTCCGTCTGCAATCCTCTATGGTGAAATTTGTATGGGGTAATAAAAAACCAAGCATTAAATCTAGCATGCTAATTCGACCAACTATAAGAGGGGGGTTGGCGGTACCTTGCTTGTTGTCATATTTCAGAGCGGCTCAATTAGCCCAAATAACCCAATGGCACATGCACCCAAGTCTTCGACGATGGGTTGAATTAGAAAAAGAGTGCTGTGCCGCTGTAGAATTACAGGACATAATCTGGCTGCCAAAGCAGGTATTTAAGACCATGTGTACACCGCACTCCGCTCTGGGCAGCTCGGTGGCGGTTTGGGAGGATACCAGGTATAGGTGTGCCCTCACGACGCGGCACTCCTTAATGACCCCGTTTATGGGGAACCCTGATTTTCGCTCCGGGTCTGCTGAGCAAGGATCTTGCAATTTGGAAACTAAAGGGCCTCACAAGGCTCTTACATCTGGAGGGTAGGCAATCAATAAAATCCTTTGAGCAAATTAAATCAGAAAAAGAGATGCCAAACTCTGAATTTTTTAGATTCCTCCAGATACGAGCGTTTTACACTAAAATTCCAAAACGCCCCGGGCGAACAAATTTCGAGCAGCTCTGTTCAAGAGGAACAGACACCAAGGGACTTACTTCTAGGATCTCCAGAGAGGTGGTCTATCCTGCAAAAGATGACGACATTAAACTCAGTTATAGAAATAAGTGGGAGACGGACTTAGGGGAGACATTAGAGGACGAAGACTGGGACACAATAGTACTGGCAGCGGCAAAGGGCTCTATATGCACTACATTAAAGGAGAATGCAGGGAATGAAACACAAAAGCGCACCGAGGGTCAAGATTTAATTAAAACATGTTAGTAGTAGTAACAATAAAAACTTACATATAAGGGTAAGTACATCCAGTATTAAGGTGCAGAGGAAACAGTCCTGGTGGTGTCCTGGGCATAAAGAGATGGTGCAGAGGCTTACAAGTTAGACCCACGTGCTGGGGCTGCCTGGCTCAGCACCATATAGTTCTTACTTCCGGGTTGCAGCTTCTCGCAGGACCCGTGAATAGTAGCCCGCCTCAAATGCCGGTTTCCCAGAGAAACTCACTCCGGCGTGCCGAAGGGTCTCTGGTTGTTGATGGGACAGCTGGGGGTAGGTACACCTGTGGGCTGACTTCTAGCTACTACTAACATGTTTTAATTAAATCTTGACCCTCGGTGCGCTTTTGTGTTTCATTCCCTGCTGTTGCCCGCGTTTGGAGCCATCCTGCGACGGGACCTGTGGAGGAGGGGTGCCTTCACATCACATCAGCTGCAAGAGGGAAGAGTTGATCCACTACGAGATCCTGTTAGGAAGCAAGAGCGCGGTTTGACTTTCTTATTAAAGGAGAATGCGTATAAGGTCCTGATGTGGTGGTACCTCACCCCGACGAGATTGGCAAAGTTTGTCAAGGATTACTCCCCATTGTGTCCCAAACAATGCGGAGAACAGGCAGACTTGTTGCATATGCTGTGGAGTTGCACCAAGGTGGCCCCAATATGGGAGGATATCAGAAATTGGCTAAAGAGAATTCTCGGACACACGGTCCCCTTGGACCCCTGGTTGTTCCTGCTCGGCAGACGCACCCGGGGGCTAGGCAGACCAGAGCACAAATTAATTGCACATTTTGCAACAGCCCTGAGGTGCAAAATCGCAGCATTGTGGCAGCAACCAGAGTTACCCATGATCCCGAAAATTAGAAATAGAATCTGGTACGTTTGCCGGATGGAGCAGTTGACGAGTCTGGTCAACGACACCGGCGCAAACTTTCTAAAAGTCTGGTCACCGTGGTTGGCCCAGTCAGATATTCCAGGGGTGAATGCCGCCAACATACTGCTCTGATAGCTCGAAATGCATTCTCCTCTGATGTGCCAGTAGACTTTAGATAGGAAGGGAACGGGTAGGGCTGACCGGGTCTAGCACCTATCCGAAAGGGAATCAAGGATAAAGGGCCTGATACTGGGGGCGTCATCAAGATGTTTTGAGCTACATAGAAGATAAAGAAGCTGGTGCTCTCCGTGCGGCTTTCCACCCCCTCCCCCCCCACCCCCTTCTGTCGTTGTCTGTCGTCTTGTCTGTCAGTAGGTCTCCCCTGTGAGCCGGGTTGACTCAATTTACTGAAAACGGAGGGGGTGTGGATACAGAAATGTAAGACAATATGTTGTTAGACTCTTTTATGCCTGTACCATACACCCAATGAAAACTTTTGTTGAAAAAAAAAATGTGACTTTAAAGATGGCGCTCAACACTGGTGGAGTATAAAACTATAAACAATAAATCTGGTCTGTAACTGTTACATACGCCGATAATATATATTATCTGTAACTGTGCATGCAATGTCTTGTATATAATGTATACCCTGTTCATTTATGTAACTGTATTTGTAACCATGTACTATTTGTCTTAACTCTGTGCCCAGGACATACTTGAAAACGAGAGGTAACTCTCAATGTATTACTTCCTGGTAAAATATTTTATAAATTAAATAAATAATACAAATCTTTTTAAGTGATACAAATGTGAAATACAAACGTGAGTGTGTCAATAATATAACACAAGTGATGCAAGTGAAAAATCACTAATATATTAACAGTGAAATGAATGAACCCAGGTGCTAGCAGTGAAAACGCTTCAAAGATATAATAATGAGTATACTCCTCCACTCAAAACCCTGCAGCGGGATACATTTCTGATAACATCCACAGTCAGCATCCAAAAAATGCAGGAGCGCGGAGGACGTATCACCAAAGGAGAAAGGGAAAATGGACATAGAACAGTATTGCAGAAAACAGTAGGTACAGAATGTAGATGCAATATAATCTCCAATGGTTATACTCACAAACGTCAGGAGTGAAAAGGGCATATCCCAAAACTGTGGCAAGGAGTCAAACTGCCTGGAGTACACCAGGTCGCACTGCTGCCGGGAATGAGAGCCGCCAGGCACCGCGTCGCACTGGGGTCACAGACTAACTCTCCTCTCTCACTCTCCTCCCCTTCTTCCCCTCCCCCTCTCTGCCCCCCATTCTCTCCCCTCGCTTCCCCACTCTATCTATTCCCCCCTGTTCTTCTCCCACCTGTATCTTGATTTTCTGACTTATAGATGAACACATTTAAAGATGAGTAATAAAGCGCTTTCATAATCCTTTTCTTTTCAAGCAATTAGGTTTCTTTTCCAAGAAATGGGAGTGTATCAAACACAATGTCATTCCATTTACAAGAAAGGCAGCACTCCGCTAAGAAATACTTGGCTCAAACCCATTCTGAAGAAATGTGACAACTTCTGCATTTTAATCTGTGAATATGGAACGGTAAAAGTAACAAGAAGTTGGCCATAATTGAATTGCAAACAAAACAACCAAACTGCAGCATTACAAGGTCAATTCAACTAACTGTGCAAAATGATATATTGGGGCCTATGCTATAAGCCTCATTAAGGCACTTATCGGGGCATTTTCGCCAAAAAGGTCTACTGCTACTCAGTAAGCCTCGATAAGTGGCTGATAAAAGCCTTTATCACATTCCCCCCCCCCCAAAAAAAATAAATCACCAGTAAGCGGTGATAAGCCACTTATCGGCAGTTTCTCACATTCGTGTAATTCTAGTGGCCTTGCGTAGGTTATCGGGGCTAATCGAGGCTCTAAAATGGTGATTTCCTCTCAAAATCCTCCCGCCAGGAAAAGTTGGCGTTAAGGTGGTGAGAACTTGTCAATAAGGCGGCGAGAGAGGGCATAGGGGAAAAAAATGCATTTTTTCTGCGTCAGATTGATGCCGGGAGTCTCCAGAGCTGATACACATTAATATCATCACCAGAGATCCCCGGTATGAATCCCATGCAATAAAAATGCATTTACATACAACTTCATTACCTTAGCAGCTAACTGCTAAGGCAATGAAGGGGTTAACTACCAGTGCCATATTTATTGAGGGTAACATGGGTGGGTGAAGGTGGCATTTGGCCCTTGATGGATGTTTAGGCCTTGCGGGCGGGGGGGGGGGTTTGCGGGTTGAGTTAACCCCTTCAATACCTAGTTGTAGGTCGGTGGTTACCAACATCCACACCTCAGCCTTGCGGTCCCGTCTTGTTTGTGGTCAGCACTCGTTACAAACACACATACACCTCTATATGTCTATACCTATATAGTCTACATACTGTACACACACACACACACACTGATAGATAGACATGTGTGTGTGTGTGTGTGTGTGTGTATAAGACTGAGCCACAGATTGAGCCATCTATGCTGAAGCAGGCACTAATTGAGCCACATTTGCTGAAGCAGGGATATCGTTAAAACCTGACCTGTCGGTGTCCCTTGAGGACTGGAGTTGGCCACCCTTGGTCTAGCCGAATGTTACAGCAGTTAGTTCCCTGGGTAAAGCCCGATGGTCAGAAGTACTCACTTAATGACTTTTCCTTGCACTTACTTTAATGGCGTGGAGCTTGTCACAGACTCGACAGCCCCTCTGTGTGCCTCCCAGGATGTCTTATTTATATTATTCATTGAACATAATAGTTACGAGTTCCAAGCCTCTTGATCCTGCCAATTATTGGCTGAACTAGTAACCCTATATACACACACAGTTTCTGAATGTTTACTCCGTTTACTGCAGAGGGCTTGTCATGCAAAGGACCAGAAGAAAGAACAGCAAGTGTCAGCTTCTGCAATCACAGGGAGGCGGGGAGGGGGTTATGTATCAATGCCTCCTGGGGAAAGAAGATAGCACCAGATTGAAAAAATAAAGCAACCTGTTGCTTTCAAGGGGATTTTTTACTTTGATAAATCTGGTCCTATTTTATGTTTCACTTTTTGTCCTGGTTTTGCAGCCAGAAAACTGGGAAGGGGAGGAGGGGAGGAGAGAAATCAATATAGGAGCAGGTCACCCTCGAATTTTTTTGTGGCACCCTGCTTTTTTAAACCTGTATAGGATGTAGGGGGTCTACAGAACCGTGTTAATTTCAGCTCGGAATCCCTGCTTCCTGAGATACTTACCGGGGAAGGTATTGCATGTACTGTTGTACTGCCTGTGCAAAGGAGCACATTGACCTAAACCCCCAATTAACACAATGTTCAGCATGCAGTGTAATATGTATTAGGTTGTGGTGTATGTATGCATGCATGCATACATACATACATACACATGTAGCCAGGTCACCTGGTGGCTACTATTCTGCCTTTGGGCTGGCAGTAAACCAAGGTACAATCAGGTTGCCAGTAGTTGATATGGGGTTTCCCCCCTCCGAGGAGCTGCACTTGAGTGACAGCGGGTGTCGGTGACTTCAGGCCTGGGCTTGACCAATCATGAGCCAGACTTGGTGCCCTCTTCCTGGCTGTACTTAAGGGCAGGTACCGCCTAAATTCATTAGTGTTCCTTCCCCTCTGAGGAAGGCAGGTCACACATCTGGGAGCTTGAGATTGGGGCCTTCTGTTGTACTCTTCCCTTCGGGGGAGAGTGAGTGTGGACCATACCTCTGCTAGGGAGTGAGGAAGATCTCGGACGGATGCGGGTGCCCTTGGCCTGTAGTGATGGTCCAGGGACCATCCTTGGGTGAATAGCTGAGAGACTGCATTGGGCAGAACCTGCCTTGTTCCTGATACTGTACAGAAGAGTAATAAACCGTTCCTGTTGTTATATACCTCCTGCCTGGTGCGTGACCTTATGGGGGATAGGTTCTACCATGGGAGATCACCTTCAGTTCCTGGCGCTGCACTGCTAAGTAAATATGTGGGGTATGAACCCCAGAAGCCTCTTCCTGTGTCCCCACAACTATCGGCGGACAATTCAGCCCTCCTGTTACCAGCAGGTATATGCACCATACACTGTAGTAATGGACAAATCTCCCACCGAGTGGGGAAAACACATTTACATACATATGTACTGTATGTGCATGTTATCTCACTTATGGCACCGCAGCTGACCAAAGGACTGACACGAAATCACCCCTTCTGATTGATGATGTAAAACAATGGGATGACATTTAGGGTGGGTGCCAAAAAACCCAATTAACACAATGTTGATGAATAGAAAGGAAAGATATAAGAAAACACAAATGAACACATGAAAACGCTGATAAAGGAAAGCAGTATAGAATAGAAAATTCCAGAAAGTCAAGTGTAGTCTTGTTACTGATTAAGAGGAGAGGTTAGTCTGCATTGAATGGTCAGTCTGAATACAGTGTATACAATGTAATGTTTGTCAGTGACTTGGAGAGAGGGAGAGAGAACGTGTAGCCGTTTCCATCCTGCATGTATCTCTGGGCTTGAAATACAGAAATAAAGTTCTTCAATGCTACAAATCCTACTTTGGTCTTGTATGAGCCTTTACTTATCCTGCATTGGACAATCTCTACTATGCCCCTAGTGGATTAGTGAATGAGTCAGCATTCAATAAGCAACTTATTAATAAGCAAATATGTTTCTCCGACACTGTCCACTCCAGGGGAAACAAAATGGAGGTTTAAATCTCCCGCCTCAAGCGGGCCAGTAGGAAGCCGGCGCATCATCAGTTGCGGCTTCCTATCGGCATGCGTGATGCAGGGTGTTTAAACCTCCATGAAGTACCGACTGCACCTTCTCCGGTAAGTATCTCATGGAGCAGTGGGTACCCAAAGCTAAAATTAACGCGTATCAGCTCCGGAGACCTCCTGCTTCCTGTACATGTTACAAAAAGGGGGTTCACAGATGGAGCTGCTCCCTTACAGTGCGACAGCACCAGCTGAGCAGATCTGCACACAAACACCATTCAAAACAATAGGTGTTTCCGTGCGGTAGTGACCGATAGGCACTATTTCACTTTAATTATTAACTCATCCATCGTGTGAGCATAGTGAGCCCTTTCCCAGTGTTGGGGAAGCTCGAGACGCCGAAGAAAATCCCAAATCGAGATACATGAAAGCATTAAAACACTAGGGGGGGGAAACTGTGTATCTGTCCCCTGCGCGCACAACTGGGGCAAAAACAAAAAGCGCCAACATATTTGGGCATAACATCCCATTATACGTATAACCCCCTGCGAGTTTTTCTGGATTTCTGCTGTTTGTTTTACCACAAAATAAGAGGAGGTGCTGCAAATCTGTGGGAGCGGGGCCCAACACACATTGATATACTATTCATTGCATGCGTCGGTCCAGGACAGATAATCCGGGTCAGTTGGAAGAAAAAAAAATATATACCGGGTTCTGAAACGGCGGAGGGAGAAATAGCAGGGGAACGTGCTTAACCCATTTGCAGAGCATTGCAGGTCTCTCTGGCAAAGAAAGGGTTAAATGCACAACACGCCTTTAATGACCTGGACATCCCCTAAATGTTTCAGCTCACTGTGACCATCAGACTTGCTGCCTGTTATTACATGCATATTATTAAACTGCATTGCAGTACCTGGTCATGACCACTTGGAGCTTTCCTTAATAATCTGTCACGGTGCCCGGAAGGTCCGGCTCCCGCGATAATCATTCCGGCCTGACAGAGTAAGAATCATGCTGCCGAACCAGCACTTCTGTTTGGGTCATTGAAGATATATTGAACCTGCGGTGAAGCTGCTTTCCAGCACTGCGGAAGAGCTCGTCTCCAGTCCAGTAAGTGGGACTTAAATTTGGACAGGAGGGAAGAGCCGGGACAATGGTTCTATGTCCCGGCAGTGGAGGGGAGGCTAGTTGGACGATCCCGAAAGTGGTGTCCCACTTCTGGTTGGTCATGGCCCTCTCTTTGCCGGGCTCACCCTTGCAGGTTCTGAAGAATGGCCCCTCTCCTGCTCAACAAAGAGGCCCGTGGGCCCCTCCTCTCACTCAACAGGTAGCCCCGCCTGCTCAAGTGGTTGGCTGCCACCCCTGCCCAAGAATCCACCCTTCTAGCCCCTTCCACTCAAAAAGCTAAGACACAAGTGAAGACTTCAGTCCTGGGCCCTGGGCAAGCTGTGAGCGGGTCTGAACATGGGGAAGCGGTTTCACGGCTTCTGAGCTAAGCTTTACAACTGTGAATATTAATTGAATTGAAAGAGAATTAGACACATTCATGGAAGTTACAGTAAGTCTGCTGGCAGCTCCTTGTCTCTTTAGCCATATTTACTAAACAGTGCTATGCCGTAATACACCTCATCAGCTCATTCAAGTAAACTGGCAATAAGTTATCTTAAAGCTGCAGACCAAGCAAGACTGTAAGCTCCTCGGAGCAGGGACTCCTCTTCCTTAATGTTACTTTTATGTCTGAAGCACTTATTCCCATGACCTGTTTTTTATATTATTTGTTATTTATATGATATGTATTACTACTGTGAAGCGCTATGTACATTTATGTCGCTATATAAATAAAGACATACAATATCCTACAGTACGTGTTTTTTTTTTTTTTAAATAAATCAGTTCTGTACTATGAGAAAATACTTGTAGCGTTGTTTTTTCTAGACCACTGTGAATGACATTTTAATGTATTATAATGTAACAAGGTTTTTTGTTTCTATAGCAACTATTTACACACATCCCCTTCCTCTTCTGAAACAGGCTCTGGCACACTCATTTTTGAGCCCTGCCCTCTCTCTAGCAGTGCACTAATTGTATCTAGTGACTGCCTGGTCACATGACCTTCCCTGCAGAACTTTGCATCTTTGGTCTTCTTCTGCTGCACTGACAGACATTTAGTGAGCCCCCGAGCTGAATCTTCGACAATCGATCAGCAATTTAGCTAATTACTTATCATTGTGTAGATTGTATTGATGCACATATTAAAGGGAAAAAATAAAATAAGAAAAAAAAAGGGCAGTTTGGACTGCTGCTTTAATGGCGTTTAATAGCATAGCATTGCTTATTTAATATGACCCTTTATCTTCATGCCATGGGCACCACAGGGCAGGGATTGCAAGCCTTCTGGGTCACACGCTTGAATGAACCTGAAGGTGCGTGATGGTTTAACAGAGCATAGTAAATCTTGCCATTAATGTGCCTACAAGATTGAACGGGGCAAAAAAAAGAAGCAGGTCCTCAAGGGATCAAGAAGAAAAACAAAACACTTTTATAAACGGCTATGATTCAATCCTCACTGGGATCCTTTGTCTGGAGAAAGCAGCTTGTTGGGGGCCAGGAATAAATAAAACAGTTTGGTTGTTTTCACGAAAACAGTGCTTGTTTTCCTATATACTGCGGACTTTACACTGCACCCAAGCTGCTATCCCTTACACTTGAGTAGTGCCCTGTTTATACTTGTGCAGGTGAACCCAGCTCCAATGTCAGTGGCAGCTCTTTGTGACCTTGGGCAAGTCTCTCAATGCACAGCACTGTCAGTGCTATAGAAGACACACAATTATAATGTATTATTAATGTTCTGTACTAGTAAAATGTTATGCATATTATTGTGTGTAAGATCAGAGTGTTATACAAAAATGCATTTATTTTGCCAGAAATCGGTTACATCACATACTGTTACCAGATTGTTAGTTCTCTCTTACAAAAGAATATATTTTTTTTTTAAAGAACAGAAGAATGATTTATTAGTGAGAAGTCATATTAGTCAGCAAAAATTTACCGTGAAAACAGCAGTTCCTAATTCCTCATTTCATTATTAGGGAAAATGTAAGTTTAGCCTCTTTCAATGACTGCCCCACACCTCTGGAATTCCCTTCCCCTCAATAACCGACTAACACCCTCTCTATCCACCTTTAAGGCCAATCTTAAAACCCACCTCATTAACGAAGCATATGAGTAGCTCTGTGGCTGATACTTTACACCTCTCACATAAAGCTTGGCCCCCTGCAGACGCACTTACCAGAACTCCCTCCTACTGTCTCTGTACGTTCCTCCTACTTAACCAATTATATTGTAAGCTCTTCGGAGCAGGGACTCCTCTTCCTAAATGTTACTTTTATGTCTGAAAGCGCTTATTCCCATTATGTGTTATTTATATGATTGTCACGTGTATTACTGCTGTGAAGCGCTATGTATATTAATAGCACTATATAAATAAAGATATACATACATACATACAAGGTAGCAAACATCTGCGGTAATATTGGTTTTGTGTTATAGGTTTCCAAGAGGTTGGAAAGCTTGTAACATATCAACTACTTGTTGGTCCAACAAAATGTACCATACCCCCTTCTCGATCTCCCTCCTTTGTTACTACATGGAAGAAAGAACCAACACAGCGACCCCCCCTTCTTTGTCTTTCCATGCAAAAGATGTTTTAGAGAGTGGTGAATACAAACATATACACCGCACTGATCTATATTACAGCATGTTAGTTTTCCACATGGGACCATGAACACAACCATTACTTGCACTACGTGAATATATGGCTGCCTGGAAGATTACACTTACTTGCGTTCTTGTATTGAAGTTGTCACCGAGAGAGAGTTGCCAGCTCACCTTAGCCTGTAAGGAACTGGACTGCTTGTTATTCAGAGAGGATAATAACTCCGCTGCAGCTTCCCCACACACCTGGTTGAACATTGGAACTCTTATCTCTCGCTTGCACGGTTTAACTCATACACAGCTTTTCTGAGTGTACTAGAGCTCTGCGTACTATGGTTTAATAGAAGTACCGTCACATTTAGCAACAGATAGAGAAGTTGCACTGAAATGAGGCAGCTAGGGCATGCAATAACTTACCTAACATTTGAAAGATTTGTTTTATAATTCTACACACAATACACATTTTTTAGATTTAGGACTAGAAGCCTAGTGCCACCAAACATGACTCTTATGAAGTTATTATTAGCTTATGCGGGTCAATGATAAAATGGATAAGAAGTAACGAGGGACACACTGTGTGTGCTCATTTGCATGTCATTACCTAGAATCCCTGATTGCAGTGGAAAAATTGTATTTTACTTATCATCATTTTTATATTAATGTATTTAAGTTAACTGTAAGGTAAGATATTTTATAGAATTGTAGTTGTTAGATTATGAAAAGTAAAATAAAAATACATAATAATGATATTAATAAATTATCCTGACATATGAATATGCAATATTCATATGTCAGGATAATTTATTAATATCATTATTGTGTATTATGTATTTTACTTATCATAGTTTTTATATGAATGTAATAAAGTTAACTGCAATGTAAGATATTTATAGAATTGTAGTTGTTAGATTATTATATTTACATTCATTATTTACATTCATTGTCAGTCCGTCAACCATTTAGACTGTTTAGCTAATAAGGATTTATCTATAAGATTGGTTCTTGGATTATTATAGACAATCAGAGTCCAGTTAGGGCTATATATATATATATATATGCATTCATGAAACGCAGTGAATATGACTCCTGAAGAAGCTGTTTTAAGCGAAACGCGTAGAGTCTGTACATTAGGCTCTCTGGATACCCTCTCTACCGATACCGGATCGCTGCCTGTCTCTCGCTGCCTGTCCCTCGCTGCAAAATCGAGTGCACCAGAAGTAATGAGATACGTCACCAGAAGAGACGCGACTCACCACAGGGAGCACAGCAGACCAGGAGACACGATCAACAGGCGGAGCGGTGAGGATACCAGACGCCACTCAGCTATAGTTTTATATGTCCATGCTGTTTATGTAAGTGTGCAATCATCCGTTTAATACAAGCTTAATGTATATGCAGTGTTGCACTATGGTATTTTTTCTCCTACATTGAGGAACATCACACCCAGACCATCACCATCTCCTAATCCAGGAAGTGACGTCTGATGATCCAGAGCCACATTGATTGGTTTTTATTTAATAAGTCTCCATTCTATTGAATTCCTAGAATTAGAGACCCAATTGAAGCATATTACGCTATGTAGTGTATATCTGCTTCATTTTTCATGTGGTGATACCTGTGCTCCCCAAACCTTCCAGCACATCATGATGAGAGACACTGGTACTTCTTCCTGGAAGCTACGCCCGCAGATAACCAGATAAGAGGACGGAAGCCTCATCTGAAGTACCCTTTGACTTTGAGGAATCACCCTTACCACCCGAATGGAAGAAGTGGCTTAGGGACAAATTGGCTGAGCGCAAGAAAGTCTTCTCCACCAGTGAAATGGATGTGGGTTGTAGCAAGAGCGTGCAACACACCATTAGGCTGAGTGATTCCACCCCTTACCACGAAAGCTCCAGACGTATAGCCCC
Source organism: Ascaphus truei (assembly GCF_040206685.1). Classification (NCBI taxonomy): domain Eukaryota; kingdom Metazoa; phylum Chordata; class Amphibia; order Anura; family Ascaphidae; genus Ascaphus; species Ascaphus truei. The sequence goes on along the minus strand of NC_134484.1, from coordinate 457,398,151 downwards.
GAGAGATGTGGACGATGTTAGGGACATCCTGAAAGAGATGGAGACCGCTGGCATCGTGACTGAGTCCCGCAGTCACTAAGTGTCACCCATCGTGGTGGTGCAGAAGAAGAATGGTTCTGTGCGCCTATGTATGGGTTATCACATCCTGAACCGTTGCCCGGTCCCTAACCAATATACACTGCCCCGAATCGAGGAGATCCTCAGTGCCCTGTTGGGCAGTCAGTGGTTTAGTGTACTGGATCTGCGTTCGGGATACTATTACTATACCTATGAGCCCAGACAATCAAGAGAAGACAGTGTTCGTCTATCCGTTAGTATTTTACCAGTTCACCTGGATGCCTCAAGGCATTTGTGGGGCACCTGCCACATTCCAGTGGTTGATGGACAGGACCATCGAGGACATGAACCCACGAGAGCGTCTGGTCTACCTCGATGACATTATCATCTTCGGTTGGATGTTGGAGGAACATGAGGAGCGCCTCCTGAAGGTCCTGGACCGATTGCAGAAGGAAGTCTGAAGTTGTCCCTAGACAAGTGCAAATTCTGCCGGACCTCCGTCACCTATGTGGGTCATTATTATCTCCACAGATGGAGTGGAAACAGACACTACCAAGGTAGAAGCAGTGGTGAACTGGCCTCGGCCTGACAATGTGATGGAGCTCCGTCCTTTTCTCGGATTCTGCGAATACTATCGGAGATTTGTGGAAGGGTACTCCTGCATTGCCAAAGTTCTAAATAATTTATTGAAGCTCTCTCCTGAAGGTCCTCGCCAGAAAGTCACGACTCCAAGAACCCTGTTCAGCGAGAAATGGACTTCTGCCTGTGTGGAGACCTTTGTGGCCCTGAAGAAAAGGCTAACCGAAGCCCCTGTGTTGGCCTATGCCAATCCGGATCAACCATACGTGTTGCACGTAGATGCCAGCTTCGATGGACTGGGAGAGGTACTGCATCAGAATTATCCTACGGGACTTCGGCCTGCCGCCTACGTAAGTCGCAGTCTAACTTTGAGCGAGAAAAATTATCCGGTCAATAAACTGGAGTTTCTAGCCTGGAAGTGGACTGTGGTCGACAAGTTTACCTGGTACCATTCGAGGTAAGGATGGACAACAATCCGCTTACCTACATGCTGACATCCGCCAAATTGTATGCCACCGGTCACAGATGCTGTCCACGCTGTCCAACTACAACTTCACCTTAAAGTACAAGCCGGACCCTCTAATCTTGGGAGCCAACGCTTTGTCCAGAAGACCCAGACTGAGCCTAGTCCCCGACAACGGAGAGTAGGAAGATATTCCCGGTCCCGGGATTCGAGCTACGTGCTCCACAGCTGCCGTACTTGAGGGATACATCACCTTCTCTGAACTTGAGTGGCAGATTCACTGGGATGTCAATCAGGGGCACTCCCCACTGCATACTGCCCTCCTGTGGCTATTTCCATCATTCCAGACATTATAATGAGGTGAAAGGAACTCATCCATGTGCAGATGCGGGACCCGGTGGCTACGGCCGTACGCCAAGCTATCCAAACCCAGAATCCCTCGTTAGTGAAGCGTGCCCCTGCCGACACGATTGCTATCTGCATGTGAGAATGGCATAAGTTTCAAATAGACAATGGTCTACTCTATCGGGTGGTCCCCTATCACAATCACCCGGATAGAAGGCAGCTAGTTCTGCCAAGGAAACTGCATTATACAGTCCTACGGTCCCTGCATGATGACCATGGGCACTTGGGGGTGGATAAGACCTTTGGACTACTACGAGACCGGTTCTTCTGGCCCAAGATGAGGGAATCGGTGGCGCATCATTGCTGAAGATGCTTGCGGTGTATGCAGCATAAAACACTGCCCACACAGGCAGCCCCAATGTACCATTTAAAGAGCTCTGGTCCTATGGACCGCGTATGTATGGACATTCTGTGTATTGAACCAGATTTTAGGGGTATCAAGAATGTGCTCCTGATAACTGACCACTAAACCCGATACGCCCAAGCCTTCCCAAAAGGCCCTCACGGTGGCTAAGGTGTTATGGGAGAAGTTCTTCATCCACTACGGGCTACCCAACCGAATGCACTCGTACCAAGGATGTGACTTCGAGAGAAAACTCATCAAAGAACTGCTGAAACTACTCAACAGTGAGAAGTCTCGAACGACCCCTTATCATCCTGAAGGAGATGCCCTACCGGAACGGTCAATCGGACTTTACTTGACATGCTAGGTACCCTGTGGGACACCGAGAAGACAGGATGGAGTAAACATGTGGAACACTTGGTGCACGCCTACAACTGCACTAGGCACAAGTCAACAGGGTTTTCTCCTTACTTTGATGTTCGGCAGAGAAGCCAGGTTACCAGTGGATATTCGCCTGAGGGTGTCCACCGATGGGGTACCCAATATGACCCATTATCAGTATGTGCAACGACTGAAAGACAATCTTCAGAGGGCATATCAGTTAGTAGAAAAAGCCACTGACAACCTGAATAGGAACAACAAAAGACGTTATGATTGTAAAGTGCGCTATCGGGAACTTCAGCCTGGGAACTGCAGGTTCTCCTGCAGAATCTGGGAGTACCCAGGACACATAAGTTGGCTGGCCGATGGAGAGATGCCCTGTTTGAAGTGGAGTCACAGATGCCTGGCCTTCGCGTTTACCGTATCAAAGATTCGGAGGGTAGGGTAAGGGTATGGCATCGGAACCATTTGCTACCCATTCCGCAAGTGGGCGCTGATAATGAGATTGAGCAGTCAGCCGTGACACCACAATTGGTGCAGGATGACCCCAGGGGAAGTCAAGATTCAACAGATGAAGAGAACCCAGGTTTAGTGGAGGAAGATTCTCCCATCCCAGAGGAAGGATCAGGAAATAGTCCAGTCAATCAGGAGTCATCCCTGGTTGCTTCAACCAGTCGGCCTCTTGACCCAAAAAGTCCTATCTTCACCCCAAAAAGAGACTTTTCAGCTAGACAATTACTCTCTATGAGAGGACCAGGGCCTCAAGCCACTGGAAGCCTCTCCGACCAAGAATATGTGGAAGAAGATTCGGAAGTAATCATTCAAGAAATCCATAGGAGTCAGAGACCGATACACCCCCCAATGAAGAACCTCATTGGGTACCTCATTAGGGGGGATTATGGATTCATAATAGGGGCACCCCATTATGAATCTCAGCAGTTGTCTCGGTGCGAGCTTGCGTCAATAATGACCACTGAACTGTTTAATGTTGTGCAATCTCTTTTGTTATGTTATGCTGTTGCAATTGCTATTATATAAAGTTATGTGGTTTTCTCATGTGTGGTCGTTGAGGTCTTCACCAAGGGGAGAGTATAGCAGCGATCCCCCCATCTTACTTTCTGGGGGAGAGAACAGTTCCATAGTAAGGAGAAACTGCTGCATTGCGTCGGCCATGTTATGGTTGGCATGGCTCTTGAGACTGGTTATATGCAATGCGGTGGCCATTTTGGGGTTGCACGGCCAGAAGAGACAGGATGCGCCCCCCCCCCGCCCCCCTGCATGGCTCCGGTGTCAAATAACGTTGTGGGTCGTGTGACATCACGTTGGCATGGCAACGTGATGCCACATGACCCTGCGGCGTCATATAATGCCGGTTGCCATGGAGACGTGTCGTTGGAACCAAGGTGAGTTAAGACATTACAGAAGCCTCACACGATCCCCCGCATTTATTTTAAATGCCTTCGGGGAAGCGCGGGGGCTTTGTAACAGCCATGCCCCCCCCAGACAATCTAGCGCCCCCCACTTTGCGACTTTGCGCACCCCTGCTCTAAGGTATACGAGTTCCTATGAGGAATTATCCTATTACCCAGGATCCTCATAGGTGGAGACGCTGTACCATAGAGATAAAGAGAACACACAGTCACCACAGGCTCCCTATGAGCGGAGGCCCAGGCCTTCTGTACGCCTAACAGGTAGCACCAGTACCGTAATAGCCACTGTTTCCCATAGGGACAGGGGAAAGGGATCTAATTGTATGCAAAAATATTGTTGCATTAACCTCCAACGTTAAGTATGTCTTAGCATTACTCTGACCCAGACCCTGAAATTGGTCTGTAGAGTGTAGAGCAAGTTGACAAAGAGAGGAGAGGGAAATAAGGCTATGATAGTTAAATCATACCTAACTGTGGTATTACACTTATCCAACCCCTGTAAAAGCCTTATTTCATGGCCTGATTGTGAGAAACGCCACGTTTAGGTATTACCTATCTAATGTAGCGTTTAAGTCCCTGCATTAACATGAACGGACTTAAGTGGATATATTCTGTTTGGGTAATACCTTATTTGCATATCATTAACACATCATCTGTTACAGTTAGGGCTATGCTCTTTACAGGTAAAAACATGACGTAACTTTGTTATTGTCCTTTGAAGATACACTGCTAGTCTTGACATGACGTTAAGTCACATAACTAGATATTAACTTAACAGAGCTTTGTGGAGCTGGGCCATAGATTGAACTATGGGTGGCCTTGTGGGTCAGAAATTTAAGATTATGAGGGGAAGCCAATTGTGTTTTGGGCTCTGCACTCGGCAAGCAGTAATGGCACCACACAGTAGCAAGGCACAGCATTACTTTATATTGTATCATGCTCATTTTCAGGGAAAAGGCTTCCCACAAATCTACATGCTGCTCAGAGCATATTCATGTATACTAATGTGTATTAGTTGGATGAATAATTCAAGGTAATTACTTATTTGCAGGGATCTTGCAAAGTAGAGTTTCCAAGTGATAACAGTGACATTCACACTCCTGAGACCGTGAACTACGGACTTAGGTCAGCAGCACGAATAATCCTGGAATGCAGAAAGTGTCTCGTAGCGAACACCCTGATAAGCTCAGCACATGTTCTGTGCAAGTGAACCCATGTAACTGCAGCACCTTATCAGCTCCTACTCCTCTGCAGACAGTAAGCGATCAGCCTTGGCACAAAACTTTAAACAGTCTGTTATCGTGTTGCACCCTGGAAACCCTGCTCGTGATAAGCAGAATGCTGCAATAGCTATTAGCTGAAGGTCCATGGGTGGCGAAAAAGTGGATATAGGGCAAGGGTGGGCAACTCCAGTCCACAAGGGCTACGAACAGGTCTGGTTTTCAGGATATCCCTGCTCCAGTACAGGTGGCTCAGTCAAAGACTTTGCTGAAGCAGGGATATCCTGAAAACCTGATTGGTTGCCCTGTAGGACTGGAGTTGCTCACCCTTGATACAGGGCCTGGTTTTATAGGAGGTTATTAACCTCTTCTTTGCTAAAGGAGTCTGCAGTAAATCGTAATGTAATGCACCCCAGGTCCTTCCAGCCCTGAAAGGGGTTAAATATAAATGTGGACATCTATTAATTTGAAGACACGTTCTTTATATTTATTTTAAATATAATTTGATTTTATATATATATATATATATATATATATATATATATATATATATATATATATATATATATATATATATATATATATATAACCCCATAGTCCCACATTACCCCAAGGGTGTGACTGGTGTTAAAGTTGGTGCACTTCATGACTGTACCTGCCTGGGGCTCCTGCACCTGGGTACAGCAGAACAACAGAAGAGAACCCGTCTGTGTCCAGCGCTGAAGTCTCCACGATAGCGTCCTCCTTACAACAGAATGATCTCACCACACAGTCTCTTTATCTGTAGTGAGACAGGTCTGGTCCCAGACCTCACTTGCCAGGCCATGTGCACACACCTGTGTCCCTGACTATTCTGGCCTGCTAGGGCATGTCCCTCTACCAGCTCAAACTACTCAATGACTTAGGGCCTATCTGGGGCCTAGAGGGGGGGGTCTCTGGCCTAGTGCAGGGGCCACTTGCTCCCTGCACCTCCTCCCCTGTCTATCTCTCAGCTTCTACTGACACTTGTGCTCCTCTGTCAGCTTCCTGACTCCAGTGTGCAACATTGTATCCCCTTTGCAGCAGGAGAATCTATAAGCCCTATTGGCTGTAATGCAGCAGGTGATAGGGGTGAAAGGGCAGTCCCCAGAGGCTTCTGGGTTATGTAGTCCAAACAGGTCCCAGACCACAGGCCGCAATCACCGCACAGCGTCTTCCTCTGTGTCCCTGATACAACTCAGAAATGGGGAAGCGTCCCTATCTAGGGCCTTCCCTGAAGCAACCGCAAGCTCACTTGAGTGGGGCCTAAGGGGGGCGGGGGGTACTCTGGCCTAGTCTGAGTGCCACTGACACTCAGACCCTACCTTTCCCTTCTCTGTCCTGGCTCCGGTCGCCCCTCCTGCAGTCGGCTATTTTTTTTCTCCCTTTGGGAGATTCAAATGTGGGATAGCTGAAGTCTTGAAAGAACATAGACTGGTGGTGGCTGTGAGAGTCTCCGGTAGATTGTTCCAGTTGTGGGGTGCACGGTAAGAGAAGGAGGAGCGGCCGGATACTTTGCTGAACCTTGGGAACATGAACAGTCTGTAATTAGTCAGCGTCCCAACAATAATATAACGCTAATCAGAAATGATTCGCCATGCACAACCTCACATACAGGACAGGGGACTTGTTATGTAGATTGCATGGCCGTGAAGCAGCTGAGTCAGTCCCTATTCAGAATCATACCACACAAAATATGAGCAGCACACTAAGAAATTAAATCTGGCTGTGTACAATTTGTACAGTATAATTGTGAATAGAGATTCAGTACAGAATTTGCACAGCCATGAAGCTTAAGGCCTGTAATATACTGTAGAGCACGATGCTGCACTACCGTGCGCGTCAATTACAATTGACTGTGGGAGGCTGACGTTGATAGTCGAGGCGTGCGCGGCCGTGAGTGGTGGCGCGGCAGACCAGAAAAAATAAAAGAGAATTGTATTTTTGCGCTGTCGCCACGCCACGTGACGCTATGAACCAATCACAGTGCAGCCTAGCGCTGTGACGTCATAGGCACGCTCCCTAGCCTCGCGCGTCACCGCTTATCCTTTACAAAGAAACGCCCGCACCACGTGCAACGCAGTGCGCACTATATTACAAGCCTTACTGAGCCCCTATTCCTAAAGGGAATTTCTATCCAAACCCCCACATATATTGTCAAACATTTCCAAAGAAACGTTAACTAAAAAAACCGTAAATTAGTCAAAACTGAACATGTATAAAAAGAAAGATATGAAACAGCAGGAGTTCTCACTAAGAAACATTCTATATACAGTACGCAGAAGCAACAGATCGGGATTTGTTTGGTCAAAAATCCCCTAAAAACCACTTGCACGGTATGGCCACTTTGGAATATATTTAATTACCCCTTAAATGTTCAACAACCCGCTAAAGATTCTTTTAAATGAGAAAAATACTGCCGCTGCACATTCATATAGTTTGATATGTTTTTATCTTCTCACATTCTGCGTTACTTAAAACGAAGAGATGGAACGAGACACCGATGTTAATAGGTAACTAGTGCTGGATTTACTCTTCAAGGCTACATCCTTGAGTTTATGCCAATAGTAGAATGGCATTGAACGTTGATCTTGATTTAGAAGTGAACTAAAGCCCTAATTTCTTTATCCATGATCTTCCCAGATTGCTACACGTTGACTGTCTGATATACATACGAATAATTAGAGAATACAGGGGGTTATGCACAAAGCAGTGATAAGTGTTTTTTAAGTGAGATAAATGCCTTTATGGTGCAATATTGCGTGCAGCGCGATTCACAAAGCAACGATAACACTGCAGTATCGCGCTATAAAGCATTTATCTCACGTAAAAACACTTATACACATACTCTTTGATAAAGGGCTCCCGCCTGAAACGCGTAACAGTGTTTTTACTGCGTGTCACCACGTGTACCATGGATTAAAGGTACTTTTACTACAATCTTGCTGGTGTGCAGCCCCTTGTTTTCTCTCAGCTGTGCTCCGCTCACGTTCTTCACGGACATCCTGTTTTACCATTGATTCGCGTGATGCACGCTACAGATGGACTACAATACTGTATATGTGAGTACTCCTCTTTCTCTACTTATGCTGTGGGATACTGAGACCTCCATACAGATGCTACTCCATGGTGACTATCCCAGAGATATATATATACAGGACTCATTATTCATCAGACAGTAGTCTGAGACCACCACATGGACAGTTACACATTTCATACCCTACAGGAGTCATTATGCATCAGGTCCTGAGTCTCACAAGAATTCATCTAAGGGTCATCTAAAAATCTGACAAAAGATTTTATTCCTGTTCTTATTCCTTGTCTTATTGAGCCCCGACTCTTGGATTTGGTTCCTACATACACTCCCTTAAAAACACTTATCACTGCTTTGTGCCTAGCCCCCACAGCCTCATAAAATGCACATTTTACCCACATAGCCGTTTTTCCCTGTAGCCCTTTCTAGTATTAGATATCACTTCATGGGAGAAAGTGAATGATCGATGCCGCAGCCTCTCCAAAACACAGGGACTCACCAGGTAAAAATTAAAACTGAAGTTTTATTCGAGTTACGTTAAAAAAGGGGGGAACACTCAGAGACAAACAGAATACTCCTTGAGAAAGGGCAGTGCATGCCCGAAACGCGTGGGAGGAAGTTGTTCTATTTTTGTTTGTCCTGAGTGTTCCCCCCCCCCTTTTTTTTAATGTAACTCAAATAAAACTTCAGTTTTCATTTTTACCCGGTGAGTCCCTGTGTTTTGGAGAGGCTGCGGCATCGATCATTCACTTTTTCTCTGATGCTCCGGATCGAGCTCGTGCCGGGGAGTGACGTCATTTGTGTGCGCACGCAGTGACACGAGGAGAGAGAGAGTGAGAGCTATGGACTACGGAGGGCGGCTGCATCGTGAGTAATTGCAACTCCAGGCTGATCCTGTCCTTCTGCACTACACTACATGGACATTATCTGTCATACAGTAGCAGACATACTCTCCAGTAATCGCTCCCTCTGATGCTCCTTTACCTCCAATTGTTATCATAGGCATATGCCGTCAGTCGGTTTTTCTCCTCTATCATTTCATGGGATGCTACTGTATGATATATGTATATCTTTATGTGAATACAGTAGAGCCCACAGCTGTACTTGGCGCTTTACAAGAGAGACAATACAGTACAGGGAATAATACAATAAGTGCAACAAATAAGATCAGACAATAGGAAAGGAAATCCCGGCCCGGAGAGCTTACAATCTAAGTGGTATGATGAGACATTTAGGCTGCGCTTATAGTGCTGCCGACAGCGACGCAATGTCGCGTCAAAACAAATGCATTGCCGCCGTTGTGTGCGCTTATAGTAAGCGCGACGCGACGGAGAGACGGCTTGGTCGCGATGGCTAGAAGTCATCTCAATTTGATTTTTCCAGCGACCGCAGCCTGGCGTCGCGTCGCCGGCACTATAAGTGTAGCCTTACAGAGACAGCAGGTGAGGGAATAAGTGCAGTAGTTGAATGGCACAGTGACTGAATAGCAACGCTTCTGGCCCTTCTCTGAGATATACTCAACCCTGTCCAAAAAGATGTTCCAGCCTACCTTCCATACGCTCATTAGGTAGGACACTTTCTCTGCGTTGTAATAGTACACCACTGTGCAGCGGGCAGCTAGATAGTCTAACACAGCCTCTCTGAGCCATTCCTCCCTATTGGCCTCCACCTCTCTCATAAGGGGTTCAGGAACATAAGGGTAATCGTAACCGTGTGACTTCCTATATTGTTGGACCACTATACAATCTGCCCAGCTATTCTTAATTAAGTGCTACCCATTGGCTTGCCCTGGCAGTACCCAAAATAGTGGCTCTGAAGATAGGGTTTCTTTCTTCACCACCTCCAGACCTGAAGGTGATATCATCCTTATTCTAATGTCTCTACTATGATCCCTAAGGATCTCTGCTGTTTCTTCAAGGGTAAACTCTCCCTCTTCCCACTAGTGGTCCACTGTGCTACCTTGCATTAATAGAAATCTAGTCCTATTCATATGCAGCACATATCCTTGAAATATTGGATCCCACCATGGTACTACATTCTTTTCACCAAACTAGGCATTTCAATACATTCATCCCGCATTGAACCCACAGTAGATGGTGTTCTAGAACTAGCAGATTTATAGGAGCCTTCCCATGAAGACACAGTGTAATCAGACATCCCATCCCTAGGCATATCATCATCAAAGCCCTCACATACCCTATTGTCCTGGGTAGGTTTTGACACAATATCAGTGTTCTGGGTAACGCTTGGTGAGGCCTTAATATCAGTATCATGTCCTAATGTCTTAGGCGTCTGGCACCTACCTCGGCCCATCACCGTAAGTACCTTGTGGTGGTAAGGGTCCTTGGCAGCTTTGCGGTCTCTGGCCTTGCCTCAGGCACAACACTGCTCAAGAAAATGATTGGCCTCAGAGCAGAGGTCACGACTTTCGCATCCGCCCCGACGGCCAAAGTTGGGATGACGACTTCCGGCTGCACCGGAAGAGTGGCAGCATCGACTGGAAAAGATGTACCGGCCGGTACCTCCAAGATGGCGCCTCCGCGGGAACCAGCTACAACAAAGCACCCTTGTTGTTCAGCGGGGCTGTGGTCATTGCAGGAACCTGTGGATTGGATGTATCCTCACTGCTATGCTGGGCTGATGTCGTCTCGTGGGCCTCCCAGCCGGGAGCAGGCTCCTCCAACGCTTTGCGAAGATCCTCCAGGACCTTGGACATCTTCCACTTGGGTGGGTTCGCCTCCGATGACATCATGGAAGGTTTGCGAAGCTCTCTCACACCGGATGGCCGTTCTCACCACTCCGGGTATGATGTGGCAGGAGTACCGCAATGGAGCCTCAAGCCTCGATCTCCTCCAGCACAGTCAGACACTTTGGCGAGTAGCTTCCGATAGGTCGCCACGCTCATCACAGCAGATTCAGGTAATGGCTTCTCAAGCGGCATATTAGCAGGAAGGGACCTTGGGGTCATAAGTATGGAGCCGGTAGTAGCTCGCAAGTAATGGGCCCATGCTTGCTTCGCTAAAGAGGGTGAAAAAGGTCCATTCTCCCCCCGAGCAACTCACCAGGTATCTCGCACACAGTCACTAATGGGAGCAGAATTGGGGCCGCGCTGTTCCTCCTCGGCAGTTGCTTCTAGGGAACCCGCTCCCAATTCAACAATCCAGGTCATATAGTCACGGCTGTGACCTTTAGTAATGCACCGCCGATCCGCGTGGCACATATCGTAGAGAGCCAACAGGCAGCCCTGCTCTTCTCAGGGAGAGGCAGTCTCTATGAGCTGCAGGACGAAAATCAAATCCTAGAAGGCCCGCACGTCCTTCTGGGTTCTGGGTAGGGGCGGGTGGTGGCGGAAGTACTGGCTTATGATGAGGTGTTCCACACCTCTTGCAGTGAGATTTGACTGATAATTCCCCGCCAGGGTAATCACATCGTGAGCACACACATTGCAGAAAGTCCTCCCCATTAATCTGCACTAACAGGATTCCTCCTCGTTGTGTATACAGAGGAGCGGCTTTCTCAGCTATAATACAATAGTAGAGGGAGCAGTTTTGAGTAGGTCTGTGTCCGTTGAGTCACCCCGTGCATCAGAGCGTGCGGTAGCTTGCATCCGGCTACGCCCCTAGTTGTGTCACAGCAATCAATTCTGTTCAGTGCCTCCTCCCCCTGGTGGATCCAGGAGTCCAGGCACTAAAAAGTGGGAGCGGCTCCAGCTTTCGCGCCAAGCCAAGTACATTTACGGGAACGGCTTCAGCTTTCGTGCCGAGCCCTGCACAAATTCTGCAAAGAAAAGCTTGCATGTTGCAAATCTTACTACTGGGTTCTCCCGTTTTGGTGGGAACCGCTATTGTATTTCTGCAGCTGCTTTAATGGAGGTTCTGGCCCCATGAGTTTTGAGAGCCCCCCCTGGGACACTACCCGCACATACTGTGAACACTTCCTGGTGGATATTCATGTGACAGTTTCCCCTTCAGGGGGTTCTGGTCCCTCAGATCCCAAGAGCCCCCAGGTACACTACCCATAATCCTGCTAAATATGGCCCTAATACAGTGTTTTTCAGGCAACTCTCCGTTTGGGATGGTGAAAAATCCTTTCTGCTGCAAAAGCCTGCCTGCTTCTCAGGTCTCAGCAGCGCCTCCAAATGTAACCCCTTTCCCCCCACCCTAAGGGAGATTCGGTTCTGGTTACCGGGTGTAGTGCTGCTCACCTGTTAGGCGTACAGGATTCTGAGTGTCCACCGGTGTTAGTGGGGATAGGCTTTCGGATCTGTAGCTCTCAACTTTGGTGCAGCGCCTCCATTCCAACAGAGACAGGTGCAGTTCCTGCAAGGGTAGGTGCAGAGATAGGTGCAGTCCCTGCAGGGGTAGGTGCAAAAATAGGTGCAGTCCCTGCAGGAAAAACCTCTTTCCCTCCCCCCTGAAAGACTACAGCCTCAGGCAGAAGTAAAACATAACGGTGGTCTTTATTCTGGTCTCACAGCATATTTCAACAGCATCTTGACATACACAGCAACCTCTTCTCTGTGTCCCTGGAGTCAACCCCATGAGCTTGAGGCCCCAGGAGTCTCTCCCTGTCTCCAACGCTCCCTGGTGGAGTATGGGGGTAGTTGCTTCCACTCCCCTGCGGAAGGGAAGGCCTGACACCAGGTCCCTGGCTCAGCACACAGAATCACACACCTCTTCCCCCCCAGAGGGGGAAAGATAGAACACTATAATTTAGACTGCAGCCCCTTTTTTGTTATCAGGGGAGGGTCCCAGGTCTTAGCCCCGGTGTGGGCAGTACCTAGGCCTTAGGGCTGTTCTATACAGCATGCGGCCGCGCGTTCCTATGAGAACGCGCGTGCACGTGCCGGGAGCTGCAGGTTAGTGTATATGTGTGTGTATGTGTGTATATGTGTGTGTATGTGTGTGTATGTGTGAGTATATGTGTGGGAGTGAAAGTAAGTCCTAGATAGATTTTTTAAAGAAAAAAATAAAAGTTTAATAAATATTTTTGTTTTGTTTTACAATACACACACACACACACACACACACACACACACACACACACACACACACACACACACACACACACACACACATCCATACAAACACACATCCACGCATACATGCATACATACAAACACACACACACACATCCATACAAACACACATCCACGCATACATGCATACATACAAACACACACACATCCATACAAACACACATCCACGCATACATGCATACACACATCCACGCATACATGCATACATACAAACACACACACATACACACATACATGCATACATACAAACACACACACACACATCCATACAAACACACACACATCCATACAAACACACATCCACGCATACATGCATACACACATCCACGCATACATGCATACATACACACACACACACATCCACGCATACATGCATACATACAAACACACACACACACATCCATACAAACACACATCCACGCATACATGCATACATACAAACACACACACACATCCATACAAACACACATCCACGCATACATGCATACATACACACACACACACATCCACGCATACATGCATACATACAAACACACACACACACATCCATACAAACACACATCCACGCATACATGCATACATACAAACACACACACACATCCATACAAACACACATCCACGCATACATGCATACATACAAACACACACACACACATCCATACAAACACACATCCACGCATACATACATACACACATACACACATATACATACATTTGAGCACAGGCAGCGGCTCGAAAAGATGAATTTCTTCATCTTCGCCGCTGTCTGTCGGCTCCCCTCTCCCTGCCGCACACGCGCGGCCCTTCTATAGAAAGGCTGACTGACGTCAGCACACTGAAATTCCGCGCGCGCGCGCGCACGGCGTAGCACGCGCACGGCACTATAGAACGTGCCTTAGGCACACCCACCCCCTGTCACTCTAGGGAGTTGTTTACTGCAGCAGTGCATAGATTAACCCTAACACTGCCTGCGCTGGTACCAGGCAGGGAAATTAATAGCTCAGGGGGTACCTGGCTACATGTATATTTTTACATATACCGTAGAAGCAATATTAGGGGATATTCAGTATCCTCCGGTACACCACAATCCCGTGCTGTGGGATATGGTGGAGCGTTTCAAATAAACCATAATAATAATAATATTGGATCGCTGCATGAATCCCAGAGATAATGGTGTGAGACACGCATAATTTGTGGCACAGTGGCACCATCTAGTGTTTGAAATACAGTACAGCGGACACAACAAGCACTACAGAATAACTTACAGTAAGTATGTAACTTAGCTTTACATAGTTACATAGTTACATAGTAGATGAGATTGAAAAAAGCCGTACATCCATCAAGTTCAACCTATGCTAAATTTAGACAACAGATACTTTATTCTATATCTATACTTACTTATTGATTTAAGTATGCAGAACAAAATATACTGTGTGTAAGGGGAAAAAGTGATTTAAATTGTATTGCCTTGATGCTGGCATAATTTAATAAAAATCCAATTAATGACACCTACATTTATGCAATGTATAAGCACAGCATTTATCAGAACTATTGATTATTGTGCTTGTTTTGTGCACCTTATTAAAAAAAAACAACAAAGGAGATTTATCACAGGAATGTACCATTTTGCTTTCAAATGATTGCCCCAGTTTTGCCAGCTCAAACTCTTTATAAAATAGACATATATGAAGTGTTTGTACCATACTATTTTGGCTGTAACACCAGGGCAAGTCTGCAGCACAAAAACATCTGCACCTTTTATAGGGTTACGGTATCTCCTATGCATTTAAATGCGTCACGTGACGTGAGGCATTTAAATGCATAGGAGATACCGGCACCCCATAGCGGGGCCTTTATCTCGGGAAGCAGGGGGTCCCCGGCATGAAATCAATGCGGTTCTGCTCCGGAGACCCCTACTCACGTTCACCTGTATTAAAATTGTTATTAAAACCCTGTGGTCGCTGGCGAGATATGTGCAGGGAGAGGCGGCTCTCTCTGTGCAGCTCTCTATGCAGCTGGCCCGCCCATATCGCTGCAGATGTGGATCTGGGTGAGCTCTTTAGAGAGAGGCGAATATCACATCGCTGCTCCTCGCCAGTTATGTCATTTTGCTATCGCAGGTCTTCAGAGTCTTTCTGAAAACCGTGAAAATTACACTGACAAAACTGGCGATGTAACAGGCCCCGCGAGATGTTTTATGAAGGCTACTAGCATAGGCCCCTACATACTTAAAAAAAAACATTTGGAAATGGTATTCGCATTCTTATAGATATGGGGTTTTCTCAAAGGAGCATTTGCCTTTTTTTTAGATGGAGAGAGCAGCCTGGTACCAACAATTAGAATGCGTGTGTCTATATTATGTGGGCACTCGTGGAGCTGAGCACCATGTGGGCTTCCTATCAAGCTAAATGTGACAAGCTCATTTGCATGGCACTACCCAGAATCCTTTTCTATTGCCTAACCACTGCAATGACATGAATTACACTGATTACGCCAATCGCCCATGTGTGGTCTGCAAGTGCCAGTAGGATAGAAACCGGGGACAGCACCCCAAAAAGTCAGGACAGAGGCCTAAAAACAAGACTGTCCCGGCTAAACTGAGACATCTGATCACTTTAGCAATCTTGCCTTTCCCCATTATCGTTTAGCATACAATGCTTCCACTGCAGCCAGGGATTCTGGGTAATGACATGCAAATGAGCACACAGTGTCAACTTTACTTTTCTTGTCCATTTTAACGAGACCCCTACAAGCTTATGGCTGCCGTATTGCACAGCTTTTCAGCACAGCCTGGCAGGCCCACCGAGCTCAAGAAGTGCACAGCCAGTAACCCCTACTCACAATGGTTCCGACCTTTTGGGTCCCATCAGTGCGAGGTGGGTTGCTGTTTTTGCAATGTGAAGCTGTTGAGTGAACATAACCAGACATTAAAAAAGTTATGGCGGATTAAAGAAGTGACAAAAAAAACCTCCACCGTGCAGCAAAATAAGTGATCACTTGTGAGCACATTTGAATGTCTCAGAGGTCTGCAACCTTACTGTATCTTTCCCCCTTATCTCCTAGCACAGCGGTGCGCAAACCGGGGGCGGGAGAATATCTAGGTGGGGCGCGGGCGGTTACAGAGGCCCCGCGCTCTTCCCCACGGCATTTAAATTAAATGCCGGGGAGGCGTGAGGCCTCTTTAACTCGCCTGCTGCCAGCCAGGTCTTCGGCAACGTGGCGTCAAATGACGTGGTGGGGTGACGTGATGTCACATGACCCGCGATGTCATTTGACGCCGAGTCATTGAAGAGGGGGGGCGTGAACGCTGCGGCTCCCGGGCAGGGGAGCACAGATCAAGAAGTTTGCGCACCGCTGTCCTAGCATAGAGTGCGTCCACCGCAGCCAGGTGTCAGAATGACAGCGTGCTGCAGTGTGAGGAAGGTGGTGCCGAATTCCGCACGCGCTGAACACAGATAATACACCTGCCTGGTGGTCACATTCAGTGTGCTGGGAACTCAGCCCTCCAGATATTCATAGCACACAACTGTATTAAACATCATTTAAAAAGCCAACAAATATGTAAATATAGCTTTACTGAAGAACTCACGTTTAAAGTCTTAAAGACAAGTTTTAGAAATCATAGAGGAAATTACTGGTTTTAGTCTCCAGTTGGATCCTTCAGTGGTTTTGTTGGGTGCAGTAGATAAGTTGGGTGCAGTAGATATGTTGGGTGCAGTAGATAAGTTGGGTGCAGTAGATAAGTTGGGTGCAGTAGATAAGTTGGGTGCAGTAGATAAGTTGGGTGCAGTAGATAAGTTGGGTGCAGTAGATAAGTTGGGTGCAGCAGATAAGTAAGTTGGGTGCAGTAGATAAGTAAGTTGGGTGCAGTAGATAAGTTGGGTGCAGTAGATAAGTTGGGTGCAGTAGATAAGTAAGTTGGGTGCAGTAGATAAGTAAGTTGGGTGCAGTAGATAAGTTGGGTGCAGTAGATAAATTGGGTGCAGTAGACACGTTGGGTGCAGTAGATAAGTTGGGTGCAGTAGATACGTTGGGTGCAGTAGATAAGTTGGCTGCAGTAGATAAGTTGGGTGCAGTAGATACGTTGGGTGCAGTAGATACGTTGGGTGCAGTAGATAAGTTGGGTGCAGTAGATAAGTTGGGTGCAGTAGATAAGTTGGGTGCAGTAGATAAGTTGGGTGCAGTAGATGTGGATAAAAAGTATGTCCTTAAATCTAACTCCAGTTTTCTAATCACACTATTACTATTAGCCGCCAGATTGTGCATTGCTTCTAACTGGAAGACTGTATCGGCACCAAATATGACGCAATGGTTGACTAGAGCAGGGGTGATCAAACTTCTTGAGCTGTGCCCCCCTGCCCGGGAGCCGCAGCGTTCGCGCCCCCCCTCTCCAATGACTCGGCGTCAAATGACGTTGCGGGTCATGTGACGTGGCGCCACCCCATCACATCATTTGACGCCGCGTTGCCATGGCGATGCGTCACTGAAGACCCAGCTGGCAGCAGGTAAGTGACTTACAGTGGCCTCACGCCTCCCCCGGCATTTAATTTAAATGCTGTAGGGAAGAGCGTGGGGCCTCTGTAACTGCCCGTGCCCCCCCATGAAATTATCGCGTGCTGGACTAGAGCATAACTTTTCCTTACGAAAAAAAGCATTCTACTGTAAATGTATGGATATCTGGTTTCCTTTCTTATCTTATTTGGAAATACATAACTCTATCATAACGAGGCCAGATGATGCAGGGAGTTATAGTATATAGATTATTAAAATTATTATTTTTTTAAATGCTTTCATATAAATGTATAGATTTATTTGTTCTGAAATGAAGAGGTCTCAGATATTGGGATGGTGTCTTTTTTTTGTTTTGTTTTGTGGCAATTTCTGGTGTTCTTTGATAATATATGAGCTATGGTGCATGGGGGGGGGTTGTGGGAGTGTAGAGGTATAGTAGTTATTGATACATTTTTTACCCCCATGAATTATTATATTTAAATGACCCTTACTCATGAGCAGATTAGCACTGAGGTATTGCACTATATGTTGTGTCACTTTGTATGATGCGCTGGGCCTTTCTGTTTTTGTTTGTATATCTTGCCACGCTCAGTAGCACTGCTTTTTTACAGTAATATATTCTCTATATACTATGATGTGAGGGTGGGTTTTGGGGTTCTGTAGCTTGATGGGTAATTATGGAGCTGTTGTTGCTTGGAGGTGTGGCCCCTCCTCCCCAGGGTTTAAAGCTCGCCCCGCCACACTCTCCAATTAGCAGTTTTTATCATGATCCTGTGTATCACAGACCCAGTACGGTCTTTCTCCCTCCAGCAGAAAGGAGCGGTACATGACAATGTTACCAGGTAGTGTTAGGACCTGCAGATTGTGCATGCCATGATGTTGGCTGCAGGCTTATAATGCTTTGGCCAAAGGGTTTAACTAAATGACTCTTGCTCATGAGCAGATTAGCATTGAAGTATTGTACTATATGTTGTGTCATATTGAATGTTGCGCTGGGCCTTTCTGTTTTTTTTTTTATTATTATTTTTTTTTATTGTATTTGTATTGTTTCATGTTATTCAAAAAGTAATAAATAGATTTTTTTTAAAGTCTTAAATGACCTTTTAACCCTTTGGCTGCAGAGGAGCTTGCCTGGCATTGCCATCCCTTCTGGCCGTTATGGGGTTAAGGGCCTGTTTTTCAGGTAAGTGCTGAGTGATGTAATCCGTTTTCCTATATACAGTAGCCCTAACATGGTACTGTATGCAGAAGTTCACAACACGTCCCTGCCCTAAACACCTTAGGGTGTAATTTGGTTCAGGGTGACTAGGTGAAAAAGGGGCAGTCACTGGGATTTGAACTGGGCTCACTGCTTACTGTATGAATCGATGTTCTGCCTTTTTTTCCTTTGGGCTATGTAACCTAGCAGGTCTCCCGGAGCAGCAGGCAGGTCTCACTGACGTGGAACGTCCTGGCCTACCTGTGAATATTTAACCCCTGCACAGATGGGCTGCAGCAGCCAGCACTCGAAATGGGCAAACTTGCCAAAATTCAGTTTGCTTTCTTTCTTTTTTTCCCCCTAACTTTTTTTTTTTTAAACTAAAAAAAAATGGTGACTTTTAAACAGAAACGTTTCTACCACGGTTCCAGAAATTGTCTAATTTCGCAGGAGAAGCGATTTTTTAGAAAATTAGTAGGCATGTCCTTCGTGGCCAAAACGCTCAATCGTGGTATATCAGCAGGTATCCCGATTTATCGGGTTCGTTATCAAATTATTTTTCCTGTAACTTTCTATTTCTATCTCCATATATCACATCACGTCTCTCACTTCAGTGCCTGCCGTTGATTTTGGAAACCTCCCGGGGTTACTGCTGTGGGCCATTGTTGAGGAATTGTTTTACAGATAAGGATTGTACATCTGCATTAAAGAAAGTCCTGATATGTGACTGTAGCACTGAACCCCCAGTTTTGGTGGCATAATTCCCTCCCCAACCAGTGGATATTATTCCCTCGGCCTAGACGTACTTTTGGTGTCTATCCATCAGGCCCGTGGTGTGGGGATGAATGGGTAAAGTTATGGAAGGCAGGCAGAGGGGTGTGGGGATAGATGCACCGGGGGGTGGGGAAGGGGGTTGGGAATAGCTGCAGGAAGCGGGGGACAGGTCGGAGGGGTTATATGAGAGAGAGAGAAAGTGGCGTGGGACCTCAGTCCCACACTCTCAGGCTGAAGGAAATCTACTACCCGACCCTCTCTGTTTGATACATGTGGGTCTTGATAAGGGGTAATATATTGTAATTTAAAAAAAAAAAAAAAGAATAGTTGTGTGTAAATAATGCGTGAATAGTCGTATTTTGTATTTGTCACCATGCGGCAATGTTGGTGCATTTTAGGGGATAAATCCCTGGTCGAGTGGGTGGGGTTACAACATGGGGCCTATAATAAGCATATGGTGAGAGGCAGCTGTATGACCAGGCCGGTGGATACAGGAAGCTTCCTCAGCTGTGTTGGTTAATCTGGGAGGAGCCAGAGTGATAGGCGGTACCTGGCAGGGTCGATGGGGATAAGGTGGTGCATCAATGACTGAGTAACAGGTTAGATATTCTGGCGGGGTAAAATGTATGCAGCACCCTTGCTAAATTTGGCCCTAGTGAGTCGTGGTCCCTACGGCAGTTAAGGGGTTAATTCTACGTAACTTATTTAATGTTTCAATTTAAAGGATAGATGTCCGGCCACGCCTTTTTTCTGGAAGTGTCTAGAAGAGTCACCCTGCAGGGGGTGGCCCGGTGTAAAGTAAGCCCACCCTGAGAGACCGGTTTTCCAGGGAATTATGCTGCAGCAGGGAGTGGGTTCCCTACCCCAGAGCTTAAGGAGGAGACCTGGGTGGGACTGTCAGGAATTTCAGGGAGCAACATTCCAGATCTGTCCTGGGCAGCAACAAAAGACTTGAAAAAGAGTTCAGCTACTAGTAAATCTATTTTATTTATTTATAACATGTGTTACCAGGAAGTAATACATTGAGAGTTACCTCTCGTTTTTAAGTATGTCCTGGGCACAAAGTTATAATAACAATTACATGGTTACAAATACGTAGTTACATTAAGTGACATGGGTTATACAGTGTATTATATACAAAACATTGCATGCACAGTTAAAGATGATATATTATAGGCATATATAACAGTTACAGACCAGATCATAGTGTGAGGAACTGGAATACAAGAGTGTGAAATCCAGTCCTGTTGTTCTTCATCCAGTTGCCTGTTAATAAATGTTCATAAAAGTTCCTTGAACCCTCTAATTTTTTAATTTACTTGTCGTCAAGAGCCTGCACGGCCCTTCAGCACCCTGAGAGAACAAGGTAACCTGCTGAGCACCCACAAGTGAAATTCTGCTTAAAGAGAGAGTAAGACATTTGGGACTATTTTGTGTGTCCACTTTTCTTAAGGAGGGGTGGGGTGGAGGGGGGGATAAATGTGTTTGTTACATGTTTAATTATGGTTAATAAAAGCTGCGGGCATTTAACTTCCAGCACGTTGTCATGTGATCTGTTATAACATGTGGGTTGGTATGGCGAGGAGAAGAGGAGAGGAGGCTCGAAGGTTACAAGGTTACGACAAGGTCATAGCAAGACATGCTTCTACCCATTGCATCTCACACTCAGCAACTGAGGCCATTATAATGCACACATAATATTAATAGAGGTTTCAATCTGGAGCTGGAAGAAACATTACCCGAGGATCATGAATGCGGAGGAAAAATCACAAAGAGTTGCGAGAAGAAAACCATAGGAGTTTGCCGATTTAAAAAAAAATCTTTTCACTACAACCTTTGCAGGATTCGGGATAATTTAAACATCGCTAGTGTTTGTACAACTCAAACTGTGAAAACCCTTAAGTACTCTTTTTGCTGCTGAATATGAAGAAGAAAAAGTTATTTTTTTGCATTTATTTTCTTTAAAAAAAAAAAAAAATGTGCCTTCTCAAAGTGACCTTGGGCACAGAGGACATCTTTAGTTAAAACTTTACTTAACTAAAGAAGGTGTAAGTGTACTGTAGCAATAACATACTGTATATGAGGACAATAAAATGGCATAAAAAATACAGTGTTTAACTCTTCCTCATACCACTCTGGTAACCAGCACATCTATTTCAATGGGAGTCTTGATTCCCAATGGATAAGTGCGCACCCTCATACAAAAGAAGAATTAGCATAATATTGGACTAGCGTATGTCTTATTTGCCTGGCAGTGTTGGTGTATTGAAAATTCTTAGTGCTTCTTGGTAATGATTATTAAACCTCTTTACATTAAATGACATGGTAACATAAACATTATGAGCAGATGAAGGCCACTTGGGACAAACGGGTCTGGCGGAGCACAGCTACTTGGAAAAGAATGGGCTGGAGGGCTAATGAAATCTGCAAAAATATTTATTGGCACGTGGGTTGAAAAACAGAGAAAGTCTCTCTGATGCGTTTCGAGGTGGGTAGCGCTTTATCAAAGAGTGAATAATAGACATACAACTATTTCCCTATGCGAATGTCCCCTGGAAGAGGTCCGGGAAGGACCACTGCACACCTGTGGTGACAATCACGGTAGGGAGTTGCATGAAAATTGCCATGAAGCATCCCATCAGCTTTGTGTAATCAGACTCCTGATATGACTAAATGTATCTGAGATTATGGGGTCCTATTCACTAAACTTCGATAACTTCAGTGCATTACTGAGCGGGTTTGCATGTTATTACCGCACTATAAGAAATGTGTGTGAAAACGGTAATCACCAAGTAAAATCGTGGTTAAAAAAAAATGCAACATCGCACTACTTTGTGTATGCTTAAAGATTTATCTCCTGCAGTCTAGACGGGGCTGCATCTCCCTGCACAGAGAGAAGCTGCATCTCCCTGCACAGCTCTAACAGGCGATCTCCCTGCACAGAGAGAGCTGCATCTCCCTGCACAGCTCTTACAGGCGATCTCCCTGCACAGAGAGAAGCTGCATCTCTCTGCACAGCTCTTACAGGAGATCTCCCTGCACAGAGAGAGCTGCATCTCCCTGCACAGCTCTTACAGGCGATCTCCCTGCACAGAGAGAAGCTGCCTCTCCCTGCACAGCTCTTACAGGCGATCTCCCTGTGCACAGAGAGAGCTGCATCTCCCTGCACAGCTCTTACAGGCGATCTCCCTGTGCACAGAGAGAAGCTGCATCTCCCTGCACAGCTCTTACAGGTGATCTCCCTGTGCACAGAGAGAAGCTGCATCTCCCTGCACAGAGAAAGCTGCATCTCTATTTGACATTGATTGGTAGTGCATTTGTATACTTAATGAAAATAGATAACACAAAGGATATGGGATATCGGACAGTTCACAAAAAATTATGCAACTCCCAATCAGTGTTGACACCTGAGGGAGTAAGAGTACCAAAGGAGTGTATCCAAAACATCTCCCTTTTGTTTAGGGTGTTTAACCTGTCGTCGCCCCTGAATGGGAGCGGAGACATGATCAACCCTCAGGTTCAAGAAGGACGATAAATTGCCATGTGGGCAATTGCAAAAATGTCTGGAAAGAGGGCACCTCAGATCCCTAACTTTGATAGACCACCTATGTTCTAAAATTCTTTGTTTCAAAGTCCTGATAGTCCGTCCTACAGTACATAGCCACTGCCACAACCACATTGTAAATAGTAGACCATGTAGCTAGCACTACAATTTATAAATGACCTTATTCTATATCAACTATCAAGTACTTTAGTGGGTTTGGCAAAGGGACAACCCTTGCATTGTCCACATTTGAAAAAACCTTTGGTGGAAATCTGATTTCTCCTATCTCACGAAAGAGAATCAACTAAACCTAGGGGAATCAAATGTGGCCATTGATTTGTCTTTCTTAAAAACTATTCTTTGTCCCGCACGGATAAAAGGTTCAAGATTCCTGCCCAACTACAAGACATTCCAGTGTTTTGAGATGACAGATTGGATCTGACGTTCCTGTTTACTGTATCTAGTAATAAACAGTGATGTAGTAGAGTATGTAGAATCCTTGTAGGGATCTTTTCGTGATGCATTTGTTTTTCTATATTTCTTCTGCTCAACGGCCCCAAGGAGGTCACATCTATCTTTGGAAGAAGCATTATCAAAGGCTTCCTGGATATCTTCATTGCTGTAACCTCTAGAGGCAAATCTCGAGGCTAAATCTCCTGCTTGTACAAGGAAATAATTCATTGGTGGAACAGTCTTCTTAACCTAAGAAACTGGCCCCTGGGTATGCCTCTTATAAGTGATCCGGGATGACTGGTGTTTGCTTTGAGAAAAGTATTTCTGGCATTCGTTTTACGAAACACATCTGTTTCCATATTGATACAAATTGTACTATACAATAAAAGATCTAAGTTAAGGCCACTTGGTCCATTTTGCTAAAATGCTCTAAATCAATGGACTGCATACAATCCCTAGATGTTTTTTATTTTAAAATACTTTCAAAGTATTTTCCAAATATATATATATATATATATATATATATGTAGCCCTTTTTCTGAACCCCTGAACAAAGGAACTACTGATGCTGTGTTTTACCTGTGGCTCCAGGAGCTCTAAGCCTCCGCTGATGGGGAGCCTGGGGTCTTACCCACTCTTAACATGATGCAGCGCCTCCACTTACCCAGGATCCCCATTTTAGAAGATCTACCCTGAGTAAGAAAACATAACCAACTGTATTTGTGCAACAAGCAACCTTTTACTATTTTACTAACTAATAAGATAACTCAGAATACATCTCACATGCATAAGACACTTGCACTCTATAATCATGACATAACACACTGTGGCTCGGCCACACCTTAAAAGGGCTAATGTCCTGTATACAGGTGGCTCTGCCACTCTCCAGAGGAGTATGTCCTAGCAACTGGTATTTATATTGGATAGTCTGCTGGCACACTAGTGCCCCCAATTAGTTAGTGGGAGGCGGGATCAGCGCCTGGTGACCGGTGTAGGTGCACTTGATGATTAACAATACCTCCTGGTCACTGCGGTGACCACACCTCTTCAAAAAGGGTCCGTAGTGTCATTCCAGACCTTTAGCTGACACTCTGCTCTGCTCTGCGGTCTGTCTCCAGACCAAGATGGCATCCGCAACTCCTGTAGCTGAACCAGCACTAATGGGATGCTTCCCTAAGTGCTACGGCCGTCCCTGCAAAAGCAGCACCCTACGATGACAGGGGGTATTACTCATGGGGGCTAGGGAAAGTATCTGTCCTAAGCGGAAGGGTCACTGACCCTCCGCTCGCACACACGAGGTTCCGCCACCTTCCTTCTTCCACTCTCTCACTCGTGTGTCCGCCCACACGCTTCCTGTCTCTCTCCTCTCCAGAACCTAGCACCCTATTGGTCCCCAGCCTCAGCTGACTTTTCCACAGTTCACAGTTCAAAGTTCAACCCCAAAGTCCCGCCGGATAGGTTGCCGTTCGCGCGCTTTCCTCGCGCATGCGCAACCTTGCTATTCACACAGTGACCTTACTTGCAAAAGAACAGTATGGCGCTTCCTGCATTAGTAACAGCGCGGAACCCACATATATATGTACACATTCCTAACACATCCTTACATTCTCCCATCTCCAGAATCCAACGTCCCCGCTGGACTACCTACATAACATATATATGAACTTATTTACACAGCCCTTCTCTCCTAAATTAGGTTACACATTTCATTGAACAGTACCACCATAGATTGCATTCTATGCCGAGCCCACTGCTGAGCCTCATAATGGGGTGCCCCAAATTGATCGTACGCCATTCTCATGGGAGGCTGACTGGTTCTTTGACTTCGCCGAGGTTGGTCCTCCTCGGCTTCCTCCGCAGAGTGTCCAGTTTCAACTGGTGTTTCCATCTCTACCCTTGAGGGGTTTCCAGCATTTGCAAAGTCTCTCTGGGGTGTGAAACATGGGCTTTGTGGATCTAATGACCGACTCATTGGAGTCAGATTGTCAAGTTTCGGGCCAAGGGGCTCTTTACCCGTAGCTCCTTCGGGAGATGCCCCCGCGGCCGGAAGGCCCCTTTGAGAGGTTCCTTCCATCGGATCCTCAGAGGTGGCAAGTTTTACAGTCTCTAGGCCATCCTCTGGTTTTCCAACTTCTCCATCTATTGGTGTAGTGGGTATTTCCAACTCGTCGTTCCCTACTTGAGGTATGGGAAGCAGGTGATTCCTATGCCACACTTTTACGCGGCCATCAGAGTCCTTGATCCGATACACGGGAAGGCCAGGCATCTGCGACTCCACCTCGTACACACCTTCTCGCCAACGGTCAGCCAATTTATGTTTCCCGGGGACACCTAAGTTGCGTAGGAGAAACGCATCCCCGGGGCGAATTTCCTTATGACGCACTTTGTGATCGTAGCCTCTTTTGTTTCCCGCATTCAATTGCGCTGTCGTTCTTTCAGCCAATTTATAGGCCTGTTGCAGACTGTCCCGTAACCGCTGTACGTAACGGAAATGCGTTCTGTTGGATACCCCATCGGTAGATATCCGCAGCCGCACATCCACCGGTAATCGGGCTTCTCTTCCGAACATCAGAAAATACGGGGTGTACCCTGTGGACTCATGCCGTGTACAATTATAAGCATGTACCAATGTCTCCACGTGCTTACTCCATTCCGTTTTCTGTGAGCCGGTTAGGGTCCCTAACATATCCAGCAAGGTGCGGTTGAACCGTTCAGGCAGAGCATCCCCTTCGGGGTGGTACGGGGTGGTACGTGACTTAGCAATGTTCAGTAGGGTTAGAAATTCCTTGATTAGTGTACTCTCAAAGTCCCTGCCCTGATCAGAGTGGAGGCGATTTGGTAATCCATAATGAATAAAATACTTTTCCCACAGGACTCGGGCCACCGTTACGGCCTTCTGATCTTTCGTAGGGAACGCTTGGGCATACCTGGTGAAGTGGTCAGTGATCACGAATAGGTTGCTAATGCCCCTACTATCGGGCTCAATACAGAGAAAATCCATACACACCAAATCCATGGGGCCCGAACTTTTCATGTGAGCCATGGGAGCCGCCCTGGTGGGCAGTGTTTTCCTTTGTAAGCAGCGGGTGCACCTTCGACAATGCTGTTCCACGGACTCTCTCATCCTAGGCCAGTAAAATCTATCCTGTAGTAGCCTAAATGTCTTGTCAATGCCCAGATGGCCATGGTCGTCGTGAAGGGCCCGAAGAACCATACTCCTTAAGCGCTCCGGCAGGAACAGCTGCCGCCGGTCGGGATGGTTGTGGTACGGAATCACCCGATATAACAAACAATTGTCCATTTCAAACTTCCCGAACTCATTCAACAGGAGTTTCACCAAGCTTTTAGGAGCTTGCTTAAGTATAGCGGAATTTTCTTGTTGTATCGCTTGACGGGCCAGCTCTACTACTGGGTCTTGAGTTTGGTAATGCACTAAATCCTTCCAAGAGATGATGTTATCTTCCGTGATGTTCATCCCTTCTCGACTCTGATAGGCCCGGGGAATTGCTCTCGAGTGGCACCCCAGGGAATCAGCAATCCTTAGCTCCGAAAATGCCACCTGATCATTGACTACTGCGGCTACAGAGCATAGAGCACGGATTCCCGGGCCCGGGATCTCTTCCCATACTTCTTCATCAGGGGTGGATTGGAGGCCCGGTCGACGGGACAGGGCGTCGGCCCCTATGTTGGTGGGTCCCGGTTTGTACTTGAGATTGAAACTATAGTTGGCCAGGGCAGCCAACCAACGGTGTCCCGTGGCGTCCAATTTGGCGGACGTATTTATGTAGGTCATAGGATTATTGTCCGTGCGTACTTAGAACTATACACCATACAGGTAGTCGTGCAGCTTGTCCACCACTGCCCATTTTAGGGCCAAGAATTCCAGCTTATGGACCGGGTAGTTCTGCTCGCTGGGTGTCAAGCTTCGGCTCGCATACGCCACTGGGCGAAGTCTCGTCTCGTACTTCTGATGCAGGACGGCTCCCAGCCCACTAAGGCTGGCGTCCACATGCAGGACGTATTCACGTTCCGGATCTGCATAGGCCAAGACTGGGGCCTGGGTGAGGCTGGCCTTTAAGTTCAGGAAGGCCTGTTCACATTCCGGGGTCCATTTCTCCCCAAAGGGTGTTTGCGCCGTGACCCCTTTTTGTTCTATCTCTCCCGGATAGATCTTTAGAAGATTGTTCAACAGCTTGGCTTTGCTGGAATAGCCCTCCACGAACCGCCGGTAGTAGCCACAAAATCCCAAGAATGACCGCAACTCTTGGACATTATGGGGTCTAGGCCAATTCACCACAGCCTCTATCTTCCCTTGATCGGTGGACACTCCTTCAGCCGACACGATGTGGCCCACATATGTCACGGAGGACCGACAGAACTTGCATTTGTCCAGAGACAGTTTGAGGCCCTCCTCCTGAAGTCTATCCAGCACCTTCATCAGCCTCTCGGAGTGTTCCTCTAGAGTTCGCCCGAACACTATAATGTCATCCAGGTACACTAAGCATTCTTGCGGGTTCAGGTCTCCGAGAGTCTTTTCCATCAATCTCTGGAATGTGGCCGGGGCCCCGCAGATCCCTTGCGGCATGCGGGTAAATTGATAAAATCCTAATGGACAGATGAATGCAGTCTTTTCTTGGTCCTCCTGGCCCATGGGTACTTGGTAGTACCCTGACCTAAGATCGAGCACACTGAACCATTTACTTCCCGTCAGAGCGTTCAAGAGATCCTCGATTCTGGGCAGTGTGTACTGATCGGGGATGGTGCGGGTATTCAGGGTTCTGTAATCCACACAGAGACGGACCGTCCCGTTCTTTTTGCGGACTACCACGATGGGTGATGCGTAAGGGCTACGAGATCCTTGCACGATTCCAGCCCCCTCCATCTCGGCGAGTAATCTCCTCACCTCTTCGACGTCCCGGGGTGCGAGCCGGCGGGAGCACTCCCGGAAGGGGGTAGCGTCGCTCATTCGGATGGTATGGTGGGCACTGCGACTGCACCCCACATCCATATCACTAGTGGAGAACACGCTCCTTCGGCCTTGTAGCTCGACTTGCAGTCTCTTCCTCCATTCATCCGGGAGCGGAGAGTCTCCGAAGTCGAATTCCAACAACGAATCAGAGGTAGGAGGAGAGTAATTGGGTCGTTTCGTCGAGGCCTTCTCTTCGGGAGTCACGGGGTATATTCTACCCAGCAGCTGACGCCGACCAATATTCATGGGATAAGGGGAGATATTCCGCACGTACACCCAGGTGCGATCCGGAATCTTCCCGGGCCATTTCTTTACGGAGGCCAGTACTTCGTAGCCGTTGTTCGTCTTGGGCCACGCTTTCCAAGGAGAAGAGCTGATCCTCCGGCCGTCGTCGGGGGTAGTGGCAAGCAGCGACCATCATTCGTCCTTCCCCCGGGGGAATTTGAGTCAGTCCCCATTCTTGACTGTAGAGTACGCCATGCTCCTCTTCGGTCGCAATCTTACCGCAGACCTCTTGGAGGGCGGGACAGGCTGCTAGGGCCAGCAGCGGGGCTTCTCCCGCTTCTTGCAATCACATGCGGAACACCGCGCGCACAATGTCAGCGTTAGTCCCCAAGATGATTGGAGCGCTGGGGTGATCCTGAGGTTCGGGGCACACTAAGGCCTCCACTTCCATGGGATGATGTTTACCAGTGTTCAGTTGGGGAATATCTAACTGCACCTTTACTACTCCATCTATGGGGTAATCCTCATGACTCAATCCCCTTAGTCGCAAGGCATCCGCAGAGAGCAACGGTAATCGATGTAGGTGTTGGTCATAGAAGGGCCTATACACGATGGTCACCTGGGATCCCGTGTCCAACAATGCGGCGGCGTAGATGCCCTCGATAACCACCCGAATAATGGCGGCGGGGCCGATTCGGTTGCTTGGGGGGGGCGGCGACGCCTCTCCACCTTCCAGGGTTTTACACGGCATCGACTGCGCCGGCCGGGACGCCGTTTTCCGTAGAGTGGGGCAACGGGCTCGAAGATGTCCCATCTTTCCACACGCGTAGCACTGAGTTTGGCTGAGGTAGTTCTCGTTTCTCCCGGGTGGTGAATTTCGCCCTGTCGGAGGACGGGATCGGGGCGTCACGGGTGCGCCGGCGTCCTCGGGGTCTGGGTCCCCAGAATCCGGCACGTCGGTTTTTGGTTCCACCTTCTTGACCTCCTTACTTCCTGGCTGAGCCTTTTTCCCAAGGGCTAGGTCACGTCCTAACAACACCGTCTCGTGCGCTTGGACCCGGTCCATTAAGTCGTGAAATGACAAGGCTTGCCCGGGCGTTAGGCAGCTACTGACACGCACCGACACAGGGTGCAGGGGTAGGAGCCCCCTCAACAGCTGGGTGGTGCGCAGTCCATTGGCTTCCACCCTTGGCAACACGCCCTTCCTCACCAGGTTCCATAAGTCCAGATGCAGTCGTCGGAGAAAGTCGGATACCATCTCCCCTTCCTTCTGGGCTAACGCATGGAATTTG